>NW_026625129.1:5666-9280 GCF_030028575.1 Malurus melanocephalus | reverse complement strand
CAGAAGAAGAATCGGTTCGATTGCCTCATGATGGTGATACCGGGGACCTCCACGGTGTACTGGGAACCAGGGGAGAGTGGGAATAAATCCCAGAGCGGATTTTATATAAGTTTTATATTTATATTCCCTTTTGTATATTTTATATTCCCTTTTATATTTCTTATATTCCCTTTTATATACTTCATATACCCTTTCATATACCTCATATACCCTTTTATATTATATAAATCTTTATTGATATATATTTTCACATTTGTTATATTTATTAATATTAAATATAATAGATAACATTTATATTAACATATTAACATACTATTGTCTATAATATCTGTATTTATAATATTTTATTAAGAAAATATTACATATGTGTATTATAACTATATTAATTTATTTCAATATACTTATATACTCTTTTGTATATTGTATGCATATCTTTATATATTTATATTTATATTTTATTATATTTATTAATATTCAATAGAATATGTATTTTATGATACTACTAATACATTATTAAATATAGTATCTAATACATTAATTCTTTTTATTGGCTCTATTATATATATTTATTTGTATTTTTATATATACATTTATATATTTTATATATTTTTTATATTTTATATATTTTATATATTTTTATATACACAAAAAATTTAAAAATTAAAGTTTTGTGTCTCCTGCACCGTGCTGAGGTCCATCTCCAGCACCAAAACAAAACCCTTTCGATCCTTTTAACCCTTTCTACCCCGTAATTTAAAACCGATACATTTTTAAAAATATTTTAAAAKTGATATAAATTTCAAACCAAGGTCTGGCCACACCTTCTGCGTCTCCTGCACCGTGTTGAGGTCCATCTCCAGCACGTGGTTCTGCAGCCCGGCCACCAGCAGGGTGTTGTTGTCAGTCAGCAGCAGGCTGTGCATGTCCTCGGACTCATCCATGCTGAGAGGTGACACGGGGACACCCTGACACTGCTGTCCTACCCCGGGAGGGGACACAGGGGACACAGGGGACGCTCACAGGTAGTCGAAGATGATGAGGCCGCCTCGGGAGGTGTATTTGAGGTTGGTTTTGGTGAGGAAGAGGACGCCGTTCTCCAGGCTCTGGATCTGGCGGATGTCGTCGCTGCCGTTCACTTGGAATGAGGAGTAGCGCTCCAGCGTGGGCCCGAAAAATGAGGTGGCGTGGCCCTAAAAGTCACAGTGGATGGGAAAAAGTTGTCATTTTTTCCCCAGTTGTCACTTTTTYCCCGGCTCTGATTTATGGGGGGCATTCCTGGCCCTTCTGGGAATTCAAAATTTTMCCCGGAAAAAATCCGGCAGGAACTGAAAATTGTGATGTGGGAAATGGGGAGAGGCTCGTGCACAGCTCCATCCAAAAACTCATGCAAAATCCATCCAGACATATCTCCATCCCAAAATCCATCACAAACCCAGACACAGACCCATCCTAAAATCCATCCAAAACCCTTCCAGACCCAGCTCCATCCCAAAGCTCTCCACACACAGCTCCATCCCAAAATCCCACCTGAACCCCTCCAGATACAGCTCCATCCCAAACCCAGACAGCTCCATCCCAAAATCCCAAAACTCATCCAAACCCCTCCAGACACAGCTCCAGCTGCTCCCAAAATCTATCCAAACACATCTCCATTCCAAAACTCCTCCAGACACAGCTCCATCCAAAAACTCATCCAAAACCCCTCCAGACATATCTCCATCCCAAAATCCCAAAATCCATCCAAACCCCTCCAGACACATCTCCATCCCAAACCCCTCCAGACACATCTCCATCCCAAAATCCCACCTGAATCCCTCCAGACGCATGTCCAACCCAAAATCCCTTCAGACACATCTCCATCCCAAAATCCATCCAAAACCTCTCCAGCCACATCTCCAGCCCAAAATCCTAAAACTCATCCCAAACTGCCCCCAGCCACATCTCCATCCCAAACCCCTCCAGACACATCTCCATCCCAAAATCCATCCAGAACCTCTCCAGACACATCTCCATCCCAAAACCCTAAAACTCATCCAAAACCCCTCCAGAAACAGCTCCATCCCAAAATCCCACCTCAACACCTCCAGACACATCTCCCGCTGCTCCCAAAATCCATCCCAAGCCCCTCCAGCCACATCTCCATCCCAGAACCCATCCCAAACCGCCCCCAGCCACATCTCCATCCCAAAACCCATCCCAAACACCCCCCAACCACCCCTCCATCCCCTCCTCCGCCTACCCCGTGGTTGCCGACCCACAGCATCTCCTCCATCCCAAAATCCCAAAACCCATCCCAAACCCCTCCAGACACATCTCCATCCCAAAATCCATCCCACATCTCTCCAGATACACATTCCCAAAATCCCAAAATTCCTCCAGATACATTTCCATCCCAAAACCTCTCCAGACACATCTCCAACCCAAAGTCCCTCCAGACATATTTCCATCCCAAAATCATCCCAAAATTCCTCCAGATATATTTCCATCCCAAATCCCCTCCAGACACATCTCCAACCCAAAATCCCTACAGACACATCTCCATCCCAAAATCCATCCAAAACCCCTCCAGACACAGCTCCATCCCAAAACCCATCCCAACCCCTCCCCAACCACCCCTCCATCCCCTCCCCCGCCTACCCCGTGGTTGCCGACCCACAGCATCTCCTCCATCCCAAAATCCCAAAACCCATCCCAAACCCTTCCAGACACATCTCCATCCCAAAATCCATCCCAAATCCCTCCAGACATATCTCTATCCCAAAATCCCCAAAATCCATCCCAAACTCTTCCAGCCACATCTCTATCCCAAAATCCATTCCAAAACCCCTCCAAACACATCTCCATCCCAAAATCCCACCTTAATCCCTCCAGACGCGTCTCCATCTCAAAATCCCTCCAGACACAGCTCCACCCCAAAATCCCAAAACTCATCCAAAACCTTTCCAGACACATCTCCATCCCAAAATCCATCCAGACACATCTCCATCCCAAAATCCATCCCAAACCCAGACACAGACCCATCCCAAACCCTTCCAGCCACAGCTCCATCCCAAAATCCCAAAATCTATCCCAAACCCTTCCAGCCATCTCTCCATCCCAAACCCCTCCAGACACATCTCCATCCCAAACCTCTCCAGACACATCTCCAACCCAAAATCCCTCCAGACACATCTCCAACCCAAAATCCCTCCCAAACCACCCCCACTCACATCTCCATCCCAAAATCCATCCCAAACCCCTCCAGCCACATCTCCATCCCAAAATCCATCCAAAACTCCCCGAAACACACCCCCATCCCCATCCCCTCCCCCGCCTACCCCGTGGTTGCCGACCCACAGCATCTCCTCGTGCAGGTCGAAGTGCGCGGCCGCCACGGGCACGCCGACCTCGGAGACGGCCGTGTGCAGCTCGCTGTACATGCCCTCCATCAGATGCACCGACTCGGGCACGGCCATGCCCTCCATGGGCACCCCCTCGGGGTCCAGCTCCACCAGGCTGCCCGGCAGGTGGGCGTCCAGCACGGTGTCCAGCGCCCCGGGGTGCAGGGGCGCCGCGTATTCSGCCAGAGAGGGGTTGAGCCCTTCGAAGTTCATGGTGGATCCCGACCTTGGGGA
>NW_026625129.1:3411-4841 GCF_030028575.1 Malurus melanocephalus | reverse complement strand
TGGGGTTTGGCCGGGCTGGGCACATAAAGTCCCTTTGGTGGGATGGGCTCAGAGGCCGTGGGGGAAGGGGGATGGGGTGGGCAGGGGTCACTGGGTACTGGGCAGGGGTCACTGGGTACTGGGCAGGGGGCTCTGGGCACCAGGAAGCAACCCAGGGTACCGGGCAGGGGTCACTGGGTATTGGGCAGGGGTCACTGGGCACCAGGAAGCAACGTAGGGTACTGGGCAGGGGTCACCGGGTATTGGGTAGGGGTCCCTGGGCACCAGGAAGGGGTCACTGGGCACTGGACAGTGGTCCCTAGGCACCAGGAAGGGGTCCCAGGGTAGTGGACAGGGTCCCTGGGCACTGGACAGGGGTCACTGGGCATGGAGAAGGGGTCCCAGGGTACTGGGCAGGGGTCACTGGGTATTGGGCAGGGGTCACTGGGTACTGGGCAGGGGTCACTGGGCATTGGGCAGGGGTCCCAGGGCACCGGGCAGGGGGCTCTGGGCACCAGGAAGCAACCCAGGGTACCAGGCAGGGGTTATTGGGTATTGGGCAGGGGTCCCTGGGCACTGGGAAGCAGCCCAGTGTAGTGGACAGGGTCCCTGGGCACTGGACAGGGGTCACTGGGCATTGAGAAGGGGTCTCAGCGTACTGGGCAGGGGTCACTGGGTACCAGGGAGGGGTCATTGGGCACCGGGCAGTGGTCCCTGAGCACCAGAAAGGGGTCCCTGGGCATTGGGCAGGGGTCCCTGGGCACTGGGAAGGGGTCCCTGGGCATTGGGCAGGGGTCACTGGGCACCAGGAAGCAACGTAGGGTACTGGGCAGGGGTCACCGGGTATTGGGTAGGGGTCCCTGGGCATTGAGAAGGGGTCCCAGGGTACTGGGCAGGGGTCCCAGGGTATTGGGCAGTGGTCCCTGGGCACCAGAAAGCAGCCCAGGGTAGTGGACAGGGGTCCCTGGGCACTGGACAGGGGTCACTGGGCACCAGGAAGGGGTCCCTGGGCATTGGGCAGTGGTCAGTGGGCACTAGGAAGCAACGTAGGGTAGTGGACAGGGGTCCCTGGGCATTGGGCAGGGGTCCCTGGGCATTGAGAAGGGGTCCCAGCGTACTGGGCAGGGGTCACTGGTTACCAGGGAGGGGTCATTGGGCACCGGGCAGTGGTCCCTGAGCACCAGGAAGGGGTCCCTGGGCATTGGGCAGGGGTCCCAGGGTACCAGGCAGGGGTCCCTGGGCATTGAGAAGGGGTCCCAGGGTACCAGGCAGGGGTCACTGGGTACTGGGCAGTGATCCCAGTGATCCCAGTGATCGATTTCTCGGAACCGGTGTGAACGGGAACGGCAGCTGGAATGTCCGGGGATGGGTGGGAGATGTGCGGGGTTTGGCCGGGCTGGGGACGTAAAGTCCCTTTGGTGGGATGGGCTCAGAGGCCGTGGGGGAAGGGG
>NW_026625129.1:2030-3303 GCF_030028575.1 Malurus melanocephalus | reverse complement strand
TGATCGATTTCTCGGAACCGGTGTGAACGGGAAGGGCTGCTGGAATGTCCGGGGATGGGTGGGAGATGTGTGGGGTTTGGCTGGGCTGGGGACGTAAAGTCCCTTTGGTGGGATGGGCTCAGAGCCCTGGCACGGCTGGGGAAAGGGGGCTGGGTGGGCTCTGGGCACCAGACAGGGGTCACTGGGCACTGGGCAGCAACCCAGGGTACTGGGCAGGCGTAACTGGGTACCAGAAAAGGGTCCCAGGGTACCGGGCAGTGGTCCCTGGGAATTGGGCAGTGGTCTCAGGGCACTGAGAAGGGGTCCCTGGGCACTCAGAAGCAACTCAGGGTATTGGGCAGGGGTCACTGGCACCAGGAAGGGGTCCCTGGGCATTGGGCAGGGGTCCCTGGGCATTGAGAAGGGGTCCCAGGGTACTGGAGAGGGGTCACTGGGTAGTGGACAGGGGTCACTGGGTAGTGGACAGGGGTCACTGGGCACCGGGCAGTGGTCCCAGGGCACCGGGAAGAAGCCAAGGGTACTGGGCAGGGGTCCCAGGGCACCGGGCAGCATCCGGAGGAACCGAGAAGCAACCCCAGGGTGCCAGGCAGCCTCCCGGGGATACCGGGCAGTGTCCCGAGGCACCGGGGAGCAGCCCAGGACACCGGGCAGTGACCCCACGGCACCGAGCAGCCTCCGGGAGAGCCTATCCCCGCCGGTACCGGCGGCTCGGGGAGCTCAGGGCTCCACCCGGACCCCGTCCCGCCCCACCCGCGGGGCTCCGGACCAACTCCGCACCCGCCGCCACCTTTATCACCGCGGGCCGACCCCGATCACACCCGGCAGTATCGGCGGCCGCAGTCCCGGGTGGGGAACGGTCCGAGCGGCCGCTCTCACCGARCCCGAGGCCGCCACCTACAACCCGCCCCGTTACCGAGCCGTTACCGAGCCGCCGCGGGTACAGCCGCGCCGGGGCCGCGCTCCCGGGCTCGTTCCCGCTGCGCTGCCGGGGCCGGGCCGGACCGGGGCCGCTCCCGCCGTCGCTACGGCAACCGCGCCCCTCACCCGGTACCACCGGCCCCGCCCCGCGCCGGCCGACCAATGGCAGCGCAGAGCGCGGGGAGCGGACCAATCAGCGACCGAGGGGGGCGGGACTAAGAGACGCGGCGGGACGGGGCGGCGCCGGGGTCAAAAAAGGTTGAAAGCGGTTGGTTCGCGGCGGGGGAGTGTTGAGGATAGTCCCGGGACCACCGGGACCCCCGGGTGTTGTCTGCGGCCTCTCACGAGAGTCACG
>NW_026625129.1:0-827 GCF_030028575.1 Malurus melanocephalus | reverse complement strand
GGGGACAGCGAGGGGAGTACGGGGGACACCGGGACACACCGAGGGGACACACGGGAGGGGACACACGCGGGGGATCCACCGAGGTGACACCGCCGCGGGACAGCCCAGGTACCCCGAGAGGGGCGGCCCCGCTGCCGGTGCCGCTCTCTCCCGCCCCGCCCGGAACTGCCCCGGGTTTTCCTGCCCGTCCCATCCCGGTGGGGAGCGGCTCCGGGCGCGGCGGGGCGCAGCGCGGGGACCCCGGCCCCGGTATCGGTTCTGCTTTCGAGGGCGCGGCGGCGATTTCGCAGTAACGGCGGGGCGGGAGCCACCTGCCCCGGGATTCCCCACCTGCCGCCGCCCCATAAGAGCCCCGCCGGCGGCTCCGGTGCGCTCACTGCCTCTCCATGGCTCTTCTCCGCCGCTTCTACCTCCTCTGCCTGCTGCTGCTGCCGCCTCCCGCGGCCCCGGTGCCGGTCCCGGTGCCGGTACCGGCCCGCCGCCCCGACTGGGCCGCCTGCAGGGTTCTGTCCCGGGAGCTGTCGCGGCTGCTGGCCGCTGTCAAAGAGCCGCCCTCGGCGCTGGTGAGAGCGGGGAGCTCACCGGGGACACCGGGAGGGGACAGCGGAAGGCGGGGGAGCGTCCCGGAGGGAGGGGGGAACGGATCGGGGGGGCGGGGGTCTCTTGGGAGGGGTCTCCCGGGGGTGCCGGGGGTCTGCCGGGGATGCGGAGGCGTCCCGGTGGAACGGAGCACGGAGCGGGGATGCGGAGCTCTCCTGGGAGGGGTCTCCCGGGGGTTCGGGGGGCTCCCGAGGGTGCGGGGGTCTCTCGGTGGTGCCGGAGGGTCT
>NW_026625128.1:18115-18509 GCF_030028575.1 Malurus melanocephalus | reverse complement strand
CTTAAATACCCCTTGGCCTTCCTGGGCCATTCCCCCACCTGGCAGTTCTGCTCATTTGGCCACTCAGGAGCTGGGTCAGGGCTGCAGAGACGGCTGTGGAGCATGGCCTGCAGTGTGCCAGGGATGGGCAGCCACTGCTGGGCTGGGATACAGGTTCTAGGGGGCTGAGAGTGTACTCCCTCCTCCTGGTGTGGCTCTGCCCTCAGACTGGAGATATCCCAGAGATCCCCATCCTTGGAGCACGCCTCCTCCTCCTCCTCCTCAAGTCCCTGGAGCTTGCAGGACTCTTCCTGCTGCCGCCCCTCTTCTCTGCGCTCTGAGAGCCTCCAGCTGCCTTGGAGAGGGGCTTGGGGAGCAGCTGGGGCTGTGTGGGGCATCTGCCCAGCTCTGTGCT
>NW_026625128.1:12507-15827 GCF_030028575.1 Malurus melanocephalus | reverse complement strand
GGACCCCCAGGCCCATGGTCCAACACCCTCCCACCCTCTTCACTGCTCTCTCTCTGGCCCTGGCTGCTGGGCTCCCCCACTCACGACCCCACCTCTGCACCGCCCCATTTCCCCCACCCGAGCAGGATCTCACCCTCTCATCCCTGCATCCCTTCAGCCCTGGGCAGCGCCTTTCTCCCTTGTCCCACATGACACAAAAAGGCCCCAGCATCTGAAAGGCTTTGGTCTTCTGTAATGTTGCCCCCAAAATCAATGACAACAGCACCAAGAAAAGAACAAACACTTCTGAGTGATTTTAATAGTTTTATTTCAACAAAAGCATGGAGTTACCTGGTTCTAACCTAGCAACAAAAAAAATCCTTAAGCCTAAGTAACATATCCTATACAAAGTGCTTAACAATATCATGTCTAAGAAAAAAAAAAAGAGCTTCCAGACAATTCACTTTACAAACAAATCTCTAAAATAGCCATGAGAACTCTGTACCTTAAACACACAGCTAACTTATGCTACCCCAATCCTAAAACCCACTTGGTATTTATTTATCAAACAGAAAGAGAAAGGTTGAAAAAGCCTTTATCTAGTTATCTTAAATCAAATCTTATCTCAATCAAAAAGAACTATGAGCATCAATCCCTATTTTGAGCTACAGAGTTTACCTACAGAACTACCCTCCTAAGTCTCCCGTTTCTAATCCTCAAAATTTTGAGGCATCATCTAAATTTATACTTAAACAATGAGCCTTAATGGATGCCTGGAACAACTTGGCATTCCAGGTATTCCAGCCAATATTCCAGGGCCTGTCTCGGATGAGTGCGCCCAAACATGCGTGGGAAGGGGAGCAAACAAGAGGAAGTAAAAGTGTGCACATGCCTCTGGTGGTAACATGGAGATGTGCTGGGAAGGCTCCTAGCCCCAGAACTTTGCAATGAGGCTTCTGAGTCTCCCAAAAGCCCTGCGCAGAGGCTTGAGTGCCCTCCTGAAGGGGAAAGGCCGCTGCATGGGGACAGCTGGAGCTGAGCACCTGACTTGCAGATGCTCAGAAAACTGCCAGTCCCACTCCAGCAATTCTTCCTTCCTCCATGTGGCACCCATGACAGCCTGCATGTCCCTGCAGTCCCACCCTGCACCTTCCATTGGGTACAGGCTGCCTTCCCCTGACTCCCTGCCTGTACCCATGGAAAAGAGCAGTGGGTTCACATGACAGGGACACATCTGGGCTGCCACCAGCATATCTGGACCATCGTCGGGGCATGTGCACACTTCAGAGTCCTGGATATCTGCCCATGTCTCGTATGGGAGAGGCACGGGGATGTTCTCTTCCTCAGGAATCCAGGCAAGATCTGTCCTTCCAGCGCTTGACTCCCATGGGCAGGACACCRAGGCACTCTGTTCCTCCATGTTCCCACTCAGCTCTGTGCTCTCGGACCATAACTCACTGGGGAGAGACACTGAGCCACTGTCTTCCCCAGTAGTCCAGCTCAGGTGTGAGCTCTCTGACCTGAACTCACATGAGAGGGTCACTGAGGCATTGTCATTCTCCGTGCCCCAGCTCAGGTGCCCGATTTCTGTCCAGTTTCTGGACAGCCCTGGCAGGCTCCAGACCGACCCGAGCTCTGAAGAGCAGGACTCCTCCTCACTGGATGGGGTGCACCAAGCAGGAGAAGCACCTTCTCCTGCTTCTGCCCCTGCCCAATGCCCACTGTGAGCAGCCAGGGGGCTGGGCAAGGGGTGGGGATGGCAGAAGGGGCTGTGGGGGGCGGCTGCCCAGATCTCTGGCCCTGCTACTGTCGTCTGCTTGCCAAAGGCAGCAGAAGCTGCTTTCTCGGCTTCTTCTTGTGCCTCGGTAGTGGGAGGCACAAGGTGCAGCTCCTCCTCAGGTGGTCTGGCCAGGGTAGCAGCTGCTGGCTGTGTGCCCATGGCACCCTCCTGGGCAGGACATGCACTGGGCAGGTCAGCAGCATCAGCCTCTTTAAGCAGCAACGAGCAGGGCTGAAAGTTGGACACGGGCTGGACCCAGAAAGCGTAGATGACAAAGCAGTTCCCGTCCTCCTGTGAAGACTCCATCTTCTTGCTCTCTTCACCGTGGGACAGGGATTGCTCAGGGTTTTCTTCCTTTTGGGAACACAGCGCTGGAAGCTGTCCACTGCAATTGTCAGGCTGCAGTGGGTTCAGGTCATATGACCTGGTCACGGAGATGGTCTCTTCCCCACTCACTCTGGTCTGCAGATCATCAGACCAGGTGTACTCCACGACCTGTGGTGGTGTCAGGCTGGGGTCGAGGCTGACACTGTCCCACGGACTGTTGGACGAGCTCTGCTCCTTATTCCACAGCTCCTCTGGGACTGCTCTCGCTGCTGCCCCTTCCTCCTGCCCGCTGAGAGTTTCCAGGTCCTTGGGAGAGGGGCTGGGGGAGCAGCAGGTGCTGTGCAGGGAAGCTGCCTGTCCCTCTGCTCCTGCCATGGGGGCCGTTACTGCCGTCACCGTCCTCTTCCCTTGGTTCCAGTGCTGCTGTGTCCCCGGCTGCTGGGCACGGGGCCGGATCACAGCTGCGATCCTGCTCAGGGCAGCACGGGCCCTGCGCTGCAGTGAGCGCAGCAGAGCTTGGCCGCGGCCTCTGGGGCCGTGCGGGGCCGCTGCCCGGCTCTCGGCCCCTGCTGCTGCCGCCTGCTTGCCAAACGCAGCACGAGAGTAACGGCGCTCATCTCGAACTGGTGACCGTGACTCCCAGTCACTCGCCTGCATGCAGGAGGACAAGGATAATGAGGCGGTGACCATCGGGGATGGAAATGGCTGCCATTGCAGAGCAGCTCACCCCTTGACAGGAAGCCCGGACCCAGCCCTGGCCCTGATCCACCTCTGTGCTACCCCATCCCTCACCTTCACCCTCTTCTGACATCTCAGCACATTCTGCTTTGGCTGCCTGCAGGTGCTCTTCTGGTCTCCAGACATCTTTGTCTTCCTCACACTCTGATAGAATTGCTCTGACACAGAGGTTCTCCAGAGGTGCTGCCTCCTGAGAGGTGCTCTACTGGGAGTGAGCACCCCAGGGTTCTGCGCCCTTTTATACCCTCCTGCTCACGGCGTGGCACCACCGTGTCACAATGGTCTCTAGGCACAGCGTGGTTCCACATCACCAAGGACACTGGAATGCGCTGCTGTCCCAATGGGCCATTTCCCAGCACCCCTAGGTCAGCAGGGTGGGGGGGCTCAGAACCAGCTGGACACCGGCTGGAACCACTTGGAACCAGCTGTGCCCGGCACAAGGCAGCCTCTGCTTTCCCATCTCAGAGGCTGCAGCCGGCCCGAGCCATCCCCTCCC
>NW_026625128.1:10736-12215 GCF_030028575.1 Malurus melanocephalus | reverse complement strand
TCCTTCCTGTGCAGAACTGTAAATAAATGAAATCCCTCCACCCTGTGTGTGTGTGGAACAGGCTCTTGCACACCGGGGAAATGAACCTGCTTTGGGACAACAGGGGGCACCTGGTGACAGGGCCGGAACCCTGCAGCAGGGAGCTCTTCCTTCCCTCACTATTCCTCTGAAGGCCTCCCTTCAAAACAAACGAAAGTGACCAAAAGCTGCAGCCCTTCCCTCCTGATAGCCACTCCTCAGACAGCATCCCCTTTGATGGGAGTGTCAGGATGTGTGGGTTTCCTCTTTGAGGCAGGTGAACCTTGTCTGTCACCAGCAGAGCTGTGTAAGGCCCCAACAAACCTCGCCCAATGAGATGCTCAAAAGGGCTTTCAGTTTTTCATTTACTCTGACTTAGCTGCACGGGGCCAATTCTCAAGAGGAATTCTCAGGAGATGAAAACAACAAAGAGAACTTCACTGGCGAAATTAGAAAATCAAAGAAACTTTGGCAAAAGGTTTAGTCCAACATTGTTGGAGGTTAGAATTTCTCCTTTTATTCTCACAGTTGGGGAACCTTTCCCCATTTTTGTTGCTATGAGATAACAATGATCACATACATAAAATGATTACAAGTTTCTCCAGAGGGACAAAAGACGTTTCCAAGCTCTGGGGAAGTTGGCACCTGGAGGCAATTGTCTTTTATCTGGATATTGTTTTTCCTTTGAGAAGTGCAGAGATCCCCCAGTAAGTGGCGCTCCATGATGCGGGGGCAGCTCCTGGGGTTTCTTGCGTTGGCTTTGGAGGAGGACGGTGGACCTGCTGCCCTTGGGGACAGAGCTCTCTGCCACAGAGCTCAGGTCCTGCCGTAGGTGAGCCTTTCCTTATGGGAGCGGCCGCTGCATTGGGACATTACTGACACCGACCCCACCAAAGGGACCCTTCACCATCTGCTCGGGTGCCTCAGGGAAAGCCCCGCGATCCCTGAGCCCCCTAAACCTCCTCCTCCAGGGACGACTCTCTCTCACTCTGTTCAGGAGCCGGGTGCCCACTGCCCAGCCCCAGCGCTGTTTCTCTGCCACTGCTCGGAGCTTTTCTTTGCCGCACTGTGGCTCCCACCCCCTCACCATGCCGGGAGTTCCACGATTGCAGCTGCAGTGCCCGACTTTCTGATACATCTCATCTACAACCCCGGGACTTTGCTCGTCCCTGCCTGCCCAGCTTCCTATCCCGAAGTTCCTGCTACAACTCCTTTTGCTGTCCATAGCGGGCACCAGGATCGGCTTCCCCTGTGAGTTCGTAAAAGCAGCTCCTTCTCCACCCATCTCTGCCGCCTGCGCCCGCCATCACCGCGTGAGGGAGAGAGAGCCGGCCGGAACCCGCGCCACAGCGCCCCCTGCCGGCTGTGACCGCAACTGCACCACAGGGGCGAGCGGCACCGACCAGAGGAGGCTGCACCGCCTTTCTGCTTTGCTTATTTATTGCTGCCTTTGCTCTTGCG
>NW_026625128.1:0-7371 GCF_030028575.1 Malurus melanocephalus | reverse complement strand
GTGGCACCCATGACAGCCTGCATGTCCCTGCAGTCCCACCCTGCACCTTCCATTTGGTACAGGCTGCCTTCCCCTGACTCCCTGCCTGTACCCATGGAAAAGAGCAGTGGGTTCACACGACAGGGACACATCTGGGCTGCCACCAGCACATCTGGACCATTGTCGGGGCATGTGTACACTTGAGAGTCCTGGATCTTGGCCCATGACTTGTAAGGGAGAGGCACTGGGACGTTCTCTTCCTCAGGACTCCAGGTGACATCTGCGTTTTCAGCAAATGACTCCCATGGGCAGGACACAGAGGCACTCTGTTCCTCCATGTTCCCACTCAGCTCTGTGCTCTTGGACCGTAACTCACTGGGGAGAGACACTGAGCCACTGTCTTCCCCAGTAGTCCAGCTCAGGTGTGAGCTCTCTGACCCGAACTCACACGAGAGGGTCACTGAGGCATTGTCATCCTCTGTGCCCCAGCTCAGGCGCCCAGTTTCTGTCCAGTCCTTGGACAGCCCTGGCAGGCTCCAGACTGACCCAAGCTCTGGGGAGCAGGACCCCTCCTCACTGGATGGGGTGCACCAAGCAGGAGCAGCACCCCCTCCTGCTTCTACCCCTGCCCAATGCCCACTGCGAGCTTCCAGGGGGCTGGGCAAGGGGTGTGGATGGCAGAAGGGGCTGTGCGGGGCTGCTGCCCAGATCTCTGGCCCTGCTGCTGTCATCTGCTGGCCAAAGGACGCAGAAGCTGCTGTCTCTGCTTCTTCTTGTGCCTTGGTAGTGGGAGGCACAGGGTGCAGCTCCTCCTCAGGTGGTCTGGCCAGGGCAGCAGCTGCTGGCTGTGTGCCCATGGCACCCTCCAGGACAGGACATGCAGCATCAGCCTCTTTGACCAGCAGTGAGCAGGGCTGAAAGTTGTACACGGGCTGGACCCAGAAAGCGTACACAATGAAGCAGTCCCCGTCCTTCTGAGATGACTCCATCTTCTTGCTCTCTTCACCGTGGGACAGGTATTGCTCTGTGTTTTCTTCCTCTTGGGAAGGAAGCACGGGGAGTTGTCCACTGCCACTGTCAGACTGCAGTGGGTTGTGGTCATAAGAGCTGGACACAGAGATGGTGTTTTCCCCACTCACTGTGGTCTGCAGATCCTCAGACCAGGGGTACTCCTTGACCTGTGGTGGTGTCAAGCTGGGGTTGAGGCTGACCCTGCCCCACGGACTGTCGGACGAGCTCTGCTCCTTGCTCTGCAGCTCTTCTGGGACTGCTCTCGCTGCTGCTCCTTCCCCCTGCCCGCTGAGAGTTTCCAGTTCCTTGAGAGAGGGGCTGGGGGAGCAGCAGGTGCTGTGCAGGGAAGCTGCCCGTCCCTCTGCCCCTGCCATGGGGGCCATTGCTGCTGTCACCATGCTCCTCCCTTAGTTCCAGTGCTGCTGTGTCCCCGGCTGCTGGCCACGGGGCCGGATCACAGCTGCGATCCTGCTCAGGGCAGCACGGGCCCTGCGCTGCAGTGAGCGCAGCAGAGCTTGGCCGCGGCCTCTGGGGCCGTGCGGGGCCGCTGCCCGGCTCTCGGCCCCTGCTGCTGCCGCCTGCTTGCCAAAGGATGCACGAGAGTCACGGCGCTCATCTCGAACTGGTGACCCTGACTCCCAGTCACTCGCCTGCACGAAGGAGGACAAGGATAATGAGGCGGTGGCCGTCAGGAATGGAAATGGCTGCTATTGCATAGCAGCTCACCCCTTGACAGGAAGCCCAGACCCAGCCCTGGCCCCAATCCAGCTCTGTGCTACCTCATCCCTCACCTTCACACTCTTCTGCCATCTCAGCGCACTCTGCTTGGGTTCGCTGTGCCTGCTGTTCCGGTCTGCAGACATTTTCTTCTTCCTCACACGCTGTCACAATTCCTCTGACACAGAGGTTCTCCACAGAGCTGCTGCCTCCTGAGAGGTGCTCTACTGGGAGTGAGAACCCCAGGGTTCTGTGCCCTTTTATACCCTCCCGCTCACGGCGTGGCCCCACCGTGTCACAATGGTCTCTAGGCACAGTGAGGTTCCACATCACCAAGGACACTGGAATGCGCTGCTGTCCCAATGGGCCATTTCCCAGCACCCCTAGCTCAGCAGGGTGGGGGACTCAGAACCAGCTGGACACCGGCTGGAACCACTTGGAACCAGCTGTGCCCGGCACAAGGCAGCCTCTGCTTTCCCATCTCAGAGGCTGCAGCCGGCCCGAGCCATCCCCTCCCGCACAGCCCCAGTGCCCGCAGCCTCTGCASAGCTCAGCCCTGTCTGCATCCAGCACCTTGGGCTGGCACTGCCCAGGGCAGCCAGCGATGGCCGYGTGATGTCCACGTGTAAGAAAGATAAAATACTTGTTGGTAGAATTGCCTTGCTATGGTTTGGGACTTGCCAGCCAGCACTCCTTCCTGTGCAGAACTGTAAATAAATGAAATCCCTCCACCCTGTGTGTGGATCGGCCTCTTGCACACCGGGGAAATGAACCTGCTTTGGGACAACAGGGGCACCTGGTGACAGGGCCAGAACACTGCAGCAGGGAGCTCTTCCTTCCCTCACTATTCCTCTGAAGGCCTCCCTTCAAAACAAACGAAAGTGACCAAAAGCTGCAGCCCTTCCCTCTTGAAAGCCACTCCTCATACAGCATCCCCTCTTGATGGGAGCRTCAGGTTGTGTGGGTTTTCCCTCTTTGAGGCAAGTGAAACTTGTCTATCACCAGCAGAGCTGTGTAAGACCCCAACCAACCTCGCCCAGTGAGATGCTCAAAAGGGCTGTCAGCTTTTCTTTTACTCTGAGTTAAGTACACGGGGCAGCTTCTCAACACGAATTCTCAGGAGGTGAAAACAACAAAGAGAACTTTAATGGAGACATTAGAAAATCAAAGAAACTTTGGCAAAAGGTTCAGTCCAACACTATTGGAGGTTAGTATTTCTCCTTTTATTCTCTCTCTTGGGGAACCTTTCCCCATTTTTGTTGCTATGAGATAACAAAGATCAAATACATAAAATGATGACCAGATACTCCAGAGGGACAAAAGAAGTTTCCATGCTGGGGAAAGCAGGGTACCTGGCGGCATTTGTCTCTTATCTGGATGTTGTTTTTCCTTTTAGAAGTGCAGAGATCCCCCAGTAAGTGGGGCTCCATGATGGGGGTTTCTTGCATTGTTGGCTTTGGAAGAGGACGGTGGACCTGCTGCCCTTGGGGGCAGAGCTCTCTGCCACAGAGCTCAGGTCCTGCCGTAGGTGAGCCTTTGCTTTTGGGAGTGGCCGCTGCATTGGGACATTACTGACACCGACCTCACCAAAGGGACCCTTCACCATCTGCTCGGGTGCCTCAGGGAAAGCCCCGCGATCCCTGAGCCCCCTCCACCTCCTCCTCCAGGGACAACTCTCTCTCACTCTGTTCAGGAGCCGGGCGGCCACTGCCCAGCCCCAGCGCTGTTTCTCTGCCACTGCTCGGAGCTTTTCTTTACCGCACTGTGGCTCCCACCCCCTCACCATGCCGGGAGTTCCACGATTGCAGCTGCAGTTCCCGACTTTCTGATACATCTCATCTACAACCCCAGGACTTCTCTCGTCCCTGCCTGCCCAGCTTGCTGTCCCAAAGTTGCTGCTATAACTCCTTTTACTGTCCAGAGGGGGCACCAGGATTGGCTTCCCCTGTGAGTTCGTAATAGCAGCTCCTTCTCCATCCACTCTGTTGCCTGTGTCCGCCATCACCGCGATGAGCGAAGACCTTCAGGAAACAGCATCTCTTCAGTTGCTTTGGAGACAAAATCAAAGGAGCTTTATTGTGACTTTGAAACTACCCCATGCCTGATCCTCTCCTCAGCATTCCTCCTTGCCGTCTCTCCTGCGGCTGCTTCACATCCACCAGGCAATGGGACCCCCAGGGCCATGGTCCAACACCCTCCCACCCTCTTCACTGCTCTCTCTCTGGCCCTGGCTGCTGGGCTCCCCCACTCACGGCCCCACCTCTGCACCGCCCCATTTCCCCCACCCGAGCAGGATCTCACCCTCTCATCCTTGCATCCCTTCCACCCTGGGCAGCGCCTTTCTCCCTTGTCCCACACGTCACACACAGGCCCCAGCATCTGAAAGGCTTTGATCTTCAGTAATGTTGCCCCCCAAATCAATGACAACAGCACCAAGAAAACAGGAAACACCTCTCATTCATTTTAATAGTTTTATTTCAACAAAACACCTCGTTCTAACCTAGCAACAAACAAAATTCTTAAGCCTAAGTAACATATCCCATAGAAATTGCTTAACAAAAAAAAAACAAAAAAAAAAAAAAAAAAAAAAAAAAAAAAAAAAAAAAAAAAAAAAAAAAAAGAAAAAAAAAAAGAATGAGGTTCCGGACAATTGTCTTTACAAACAAATGTCTCCTATAACCTTATAAACTCTCTACCTTAAACACACAGCTAACTTATGTCACCCCCCGCCATCCTAAAACCAACTTAATATTTATAATTCGAACAGAAATAGAAAGCTTGAGATAGCCTATATTTCATTATCTTAAATTCAATCTAAAAGAACCTACCCCTATTTTCACCTACAGAGTTCATCTACACTACTCTTCCCCTAATTCTCCCATTTCTAATCCTCAAAATTTTGAGGCATCAGCTAAATTAACACCTAAATATTGAACCCTAATGGATGCCTGGAACAACTCGGAATTCCAGGTATTCCAGGCAAGGCATACATCCGTTTTCTCCAGGGCCTGCCTCGGATGTGTGCGCACAAAGACACGTGGGAAGGGAGGAAACAAGAGGAAGTACAAGTGTGCACATGCCTCTGGTGGAAACATGGAGATGTGCTGGGAAGACTCCTAGCCCCAGAACTTTGGAATGAGGCTTCTGAGTCTCCCAAAAGCCCTGCGCAGAGGCTTGAGTGCCCTCCTGAAGGGGAAAGGCCGCTGCATGGGGACAGCTGGAGCTGAGCACCTGACTTGCAGATGCTCWGAAAACTGCCAGTCCCACTCCAGCAATTCTTCCTCCCTCCAGGTGGCACCCATGACAGCCTGCATGTCCCTGCAGTCCCACCCTGCACCTTCCATTTGGTACAGGCTGCCTTCCCCTGACTCCCTGCCTGTGCCCATGGAAAAGAGCAGTAGGTTCAAGTGACAGGGACACATCTGGGCTGCCACCAGCACATCTGGAGCATTGTCGGGGCATGTGCACACTTGAGAGTCCTGGATCTCTGCCCATGACTCGTATGGGAGAGGCATTGGGATGTTCTCTTCCTCAGGACTGCAGGTGACATCTTCGTTTCCAGTGCTTGACTCCCAAGGACAGGACACCGAGGCACTCTGTTCCTCCATGTTCTCGCTCAGCTCTGTGCTCTCGGACCATAACTCACTGGGGAGAGACACTGAGCCACTGTCTTCCCCAGTAGTCCAGCTCAGGTGTGAGCTCTCTGACCCAAACTCACATGAGAGGGTCACTGAGGCATTTTCTTCCTCTGTGCTGCAGCTCAGGCGCCCGATTTCTGCCCAGTCCTTGGACAACCTTGGCAGGCTCCAGACTGACCTGAGCTCTGGGGAGCAGGACCCCTCATCGCTGGATGGGGTGCACCAAGCAGGAGCAGCACCCCCTCCTGCTTCTGCCCCTGCCCAATGCCTACTGTGAGCTTCCAGGGGGCTGGGCAAGGGGTGTGGATGGCAGAAGAGACTGTGCGGGGCCGCTGCCCAGATCTCTGGCCCTGCTGCTGTCTCTGCTTCTTCTGGTGTCTTGGTAGTGGGAGGCACATGGTGCACCTCCTCCTCAGGTGGTCTGGCCAGGGGAGGAGCTGCTGGCTGGGTGCCCATGGCACCCTCCAGGGCAGGACATGCACTGGGCAGGTCAGCAGCATCAGCATCTTTGACCAGCAACGAGCAGGGGTCCTGCGTGCCCAACACGTAAAAAGGCTGGAACCAGAAAGTGTACACAATGAAGCAGTTCCCGTCCTCCTGTGTTGACTTCATCTTCTTACCGTCATCACCGCGGGACAAGGACGGCTCTGGGTTTTCTTCCGCTTGGGAACACAGCGCAGGGAGCTGTCCTTTGCCACTGTCAGGCTGCAGTGGGTCCAGGTCATATGAGCTGGACACGGAGATGGTGTTTTCCCCACTCACTGTGTTCTTCAGAACCGCTGACAAGGGATACTCCTCGACCTGTGGTGGTTTCAGGCCAGGATCGAGGCTGGCCCTGTCCCATGGGCTGTCAGACGAGCTCTGCTCCTTGCTCTGCAGCTCTGCCGGGACTGCTCTCACTGCTGCTCCTTGCCCCTGACTGCTGAGAGCTTCCAGTGGCCTGGGAGAAGGGCTGGGGGAGCAGCAGGTGCTGTGCAGGGAAGCTGCCCATCCCTCTGCCACTGCTGTGGGGGCCGTTACTGCCATCACCGTGTTCTTCCCTCGGCTCCGGTGCTGCCGTGTCCCCGGCTGCTGGGCACGGGGCCGGATCACAGCTGCGATCCTGCTCAGGGCAGCACGGGCCCTGCGCTGCAGTGAGCGCAGCAGAGCTTGGCCGCGGCCTCTGGGGCCGTGTGGAGCCGCTGCCCGGCTCTCGGCCCCTGCTGCTGCCGCCTGCTTGCCAAAGGACGCACGAGAGTAACGGCGCTCATCCCGAACTGGTGACCGTGACTCCCAGTCACTTGCCTGCATGCAGGAGGACAAGGATAATGAGGCGGTGGCCGTCGGGGATGGAAATGGCTGCCATTGCATAGCAGCTCAGCCCTTGACAGGAAGCCGGGACCCAGCCCTGGCCCCGATCCACCTCTGTGCTACCCCATCCCTCACCTTCACCCTCTTCTGCCATCTCAGCGCATTGTGCTTCGGCTGCCTGCGGTTGCTCTTCTGGTCTGCAGACATCTTCGCCTTCCTCACACACTGATAGAATTCCTCTGACACAGAGGTTCTCCACAGAGCTGCTGCCTCCTGAGAGGTGCTCTACTGGGAGTGAGCACCCCAGGGTTCTGCGCCCTTTTATACCCCCACTGCTCACGGCGTGGCCCCACCGTGTCACAATGGTCTCTAGGCACAGTGAGGTTCCACATCACCAAGGACACTGGAATGCGCTGCTGTCCCAATGGGCCATTTCCCAGCACCCCTAGCTCAGCAGGGTGGGGGGCTCAGAACCAGCTGGACACCGGCTGGAACCACTTGGAACCAGCTGTGCCCGGCACAAGGCAGCCTCTGCTTTCCCATTTCAGAGGCTGCAGCCGGCCCGAGCCATCCCCTCCCGCACAGCCCCAGTGCCCGCAGCCTCTGCAGAGCTCAGCCCTGTYTGCATCCAGCACCTTGGGCTGGCACTGCCCAGGGCAGCCAGCGATGGCCGCGTGATGTCCACGTGTAAGGAAGATAAAATACTTGTTGGTAGAATTGCCTTGCTATGCTTTGG
>NW_026625127.1:9166-17527 GCF_030028575.1 Malurus melanocephalus | reverse complement strand
TCCAAATTTCCGGGACATCTGGATCTACCCACACCCATATCCATATCCATATCCATATCCATATCCATATCCATATCCATATCCATATCCATATCCATATCCATATCCATACCCATATCCATCCTGATTTCCAGGATTTCTGGATCCATCCACATCCATCTACATCCAAATTTCCAGGATATCTACATATATCTATATCCATGTCCATATCCACATCCAAATTTCCAGGATTTCTGGATCCATCCACGCTCATCCACACCCAAATTTCCAGGATTTCTGGATCCATCCAGACCCATCTACATCCTGGCACTCCCAGGATTTCTGGATCTATCCACATCCATCCACATCCATATCCACATCCATTCACATCCTGATTTCCAGGATTTCTGGATCTATCCACACCCATT
This sequence comes from Malurus melanocephalus, assembly GCF_030028575.1. Classification (NCBI taxonomy): domain Eukaryota; kingdom Metazoa; phylum Chordata; class Aves; order Passeriformes; family Maluridae; genus Malurus; species Malurus melanocephalus. The sequence continues at coordinate 17,120 of NW_026625127.1, read as the reverse complement.
TACATCCAAATTTCCAGGACAACACAACAAAAGCCTGGAACAGGGGATGACCCCAAACCCAGGCTGTGGATGAAGACATGGAACTGTTTTTTCCCTCAGAATCCTCTCCACTTTGAAGGGATGTGGCACCAAAACCCTCCGGATCTCACCAGGGACAACGGAATCGTCATTCCCGGGAGAAATTCTTGGATCACAGAGGGAGCAATTATTCTAATTAATCTAATTACTCTAATTAATCTGTTTCCCACTGCCCATGGCCACCCTCACTCCTGAGGCGTCTCACCTTTCCCGTGGGATGTTTCGATGGTCCAGGTGCAGTTCAGGTTGTTGGGATAAAAATCCGGGAAGCCCGGGGAGAGGATGGTGCCGCTGGAGCCGCGGATGTAACCCCCACAGAGAGCTGCCAATGCAGAACCCATGAGAGGAAAATGGTTAAAAAGGGTTTGGATGGGCTGGGAGGGCAGCGAAAAGGAGAAATAAAATCCAAATCCTGGAAAATCTGATGGAATTCATGGATTCACTCAACAAAATACAACGGAAATCATGGAGCAACCCATCGAAATACAAAAAAATGCATGGAGTGACCCATTGAAATCCAACTGAATTCATGGATCAGCCCATGGAAATCCAATAAAATCCATGGATCAACTCAACCAAATCCAACAGAATCCATGGATTAACCCAACAAAATCCAACAGAATCCATGGATCAACCCATGGAAATCCAACAAAATCCATGGATCAACCCATGGAAATCCAATAAAAACCCGTGGATCAGCCCATCCAATCCAACAAAAAGCCATGGATCAGCCAATCTGAATGTAATCCAAGATCAGCCAATCCAAATCCAACAAAACCCATGGATAAGCCCATGGAAATCCAATAAAATCCATGGATCAACCTATCCAAATCCAATAAAACCCATGGATGAGCCCATCCAATCCAATAAAATCCATGGATCAGCCCATCCAAATCCAATAAAATCCATGATCAGCCCATCCAAATCCAATCCACGGATCAGCCCATCCAAATCCAATAAAACCTATTGATCAGCCCATGGAAATCCAATAAAATCCATGATCAGCCCATCCAATCCAACCCAATCCATGATCAGCCCATCCAATCCAATAAAATCCATGATCAGCCCATTCAATCCAACCCAATCCGTGGATGAGATGTCACTGGCCGTTTTTCCAGCAGCTGGAGATGTCAGGTGAAGGTTCCCCCCACCCCAGACATTCCCTCACCCTCGCAGCTGGGCAGAGGCCGGCTCCACTGGAAGTTGGGCTCGCACTCCAGGGCCTCGCCGTCGCTCAGGGTGTAGCCGGGGTCGCAGCTGAATGTCACCAGCGCTCCCACGTAGAAATCGTTGCCGTGGCGCTGCCCGTTCACCGGGATGCCGGGGTCCAGGCAATGGTCGGATTGGAGCTTCACAGCTGGGGAAAAGAGGGGTGGGGTCACGGCTCTGGGGGCACTGAGGGGCTCAGGGGGGGTTCAATAATCCTATGGGATCGTTCCAGATCCCGGTGGTTATCCCCAGGGTGAGAGGGGAGAGGGAAATCCCAAACTGAGAGGAAATGGAGAAAGGGAAATCCTCAGAGTGAGTGGGGAGAAGGAAATCCCAAAGTGAGAGGATGGAGAGAAGAAAATTCCTCAAAATGAGAGGAGGAAATGGGGAGAGGAAAATCCCAAAGGGAGAGGAAAATCCCAAAGTGAGAGGAAATGGAGAAAGGGAAACCCCTAAAATGAGAGGATGGAGAGAGGAAAATTTCTCAAAATGAGAGGAGGAAATGGGGAAAGGGAAATCCCCAAAATGAGAGGATGTAGAGAGGAAAATCCCAAAGTGAGAGGAAGTGGAGAGAGGGGAATCTTCAAAGTGAGAAGAAATGGAGATAGGAAAATTGCCAGAGTGAAGGAAATGGAGAGAGGAAAATTCCCAGAGTGAAGGAAATTGAGAGAGGGAAAATTCCCAAAGTAAGAGGTAGGAGAGAGGGAATTCCCAGGAATGACCAAACCACCCAACGATTACTTTCAGAATTCCCAAGAATGACCAATCCACCCCATCCATCACTTCAGGAACTCCTTACTCTCGTATCGGATCTGGAAGCCGACGTCGGAGTGGCTCTTGTCGGTGGTGAAGAGCAGGTAGAGGTGGTTGCTGGTGCTGATCAGGAATTGTGGCACCTGRGTGCCATCGTAGACCCCGATCAGCGGCGATGAGTACGAGCGGCCATCGCGCACCTCCAGCGTGTCGTAGTTCACCTCCGTCTTGAATCTGGAAGGGACATGAGGGACCTGAAAACCCCAAAAGCTGCTCCTTTGTCCTGGTTTTAGTGCTGATCCCTCAGGATTTCAGCTTCTGTATTTTTCATTGTTTTTCTTTTTTTTTTAGTGGGACGTGTGGGAGATCAACCCCTAAAAATGGGTCTGAAACAGCACTGAAAATGAGCGGGAGTTTGTGAGAAAACAAGTGGGAAAACTGCATTCCCAACCAGTGGGAATTTTAATGCCCTGCCAGGAGCTCGTAAATAACAAAAATTTTGGGGGCTGAGCTGCCAGAATCACGTGGGAGCTCAGACCCAAAAGACCTGTCTGAAACAACCCTAAAAATGAGCAGGAATTCATCAAAAAAAGAGGGGAAAAAACTCCATTTCCACTTTTCCTTCCTCAGAGTTGGATAAATTTTAATGGCCAGTCAGGAGCTCATAAATAAAAAAAATTGGGGGTCTGAGATCCCAGGATCATGCAAAAACCTGTCTGAAAAAAACCCAAAACTGAGCAGGAATTCATAAAATCAAGAGGGGAAAAGCTCCATCTCTGCCCAATGCTGGGTGAATTTTAAGCTAATAAAAACTTGTAAATAAAAATATTTTGGGAGGTTGAGCTCCCAGGAATACCCAGGAGCTCAGCCCCAAAAATGGTCTGAAACAACCCCAAAATCAAGCAGGAGTTTGTCAGGAAAAGAGGTGGAAAAAGCTCCATTTCTACCTTTCCTTCCCCAAGAATTTTAATTTTAATGGGTGAATTTTAATGCCCTGCCAGGAGCTCTTAAATCAAAAAGAGTCGGGGAGAACCTCGGTGCTGGAGCAGCTCCTCACCCTGCTTTAGGATCACCAAAAAAACCCAAATTGGGAATTGGGGAGCACCTGTCGAAGGTGATCTTGATGGGGTAGCCCGGCTGTGCCTCGATGACCCAGGCGCAGCTCAACGAGTCCTTGTAGAAGCCAGGCCAGCCTGGGGACAGGATGGTTCCACTGGGAGCTGTCAGGTGGCCACCACAGGGTGCTGGGGACGGGACAGGGACATCAATTACACAAAATTATCAAGGGAAAGGCACGAATCAATGAGTTATCCAGGGAAAAGGCAAAAATCCCCTGAGTTATCCATGGAAAAGGACACAATTATCCAGGCAAAAGGGTGCAAATAACTGAGTTATGCAAGGAAAAGGCAAAAATCCCCGAGTTATCCAGGAAAAGGACATGAAACACTGAATTATCCATGGAAAGGGCACAAACCACTGAATTATCCACAGAAAGGCACGAATCACTGAGTTACCCACAGAAAGGGACATGAATCACACAATTATCCAGGGAAAGGCACAAATCACCGAGTTATGCAAGGAAAAGGGCACGAATCCCTGAATTATCCAAGGGAAAGGGCACAAATCCCCAAGTTATCCAGGGAAAAGACAGAAATCACAGAGATATCCAGGGAAAAGGGCAGGAATCACTGAATTATCCCAGGGAAAGGGCATGAATCCCTGAGATATCCAGGCCGGAAAAGCCCTCCAGGCTCATCCTGATCCCTTAGGATTTGAACTTCTTTATTTTTCATAATTTTTTATACCCCTGTGATTGTTCAGTGCTTAACTCCAGACTCCACAGACAGTGCTGAGCTCCTGCTCTCCCATTTTTACACAAAATAATTCCTCTGCAGCCCCAAACTCAAGGACACCTCCCTGKGCCAGRCCCCAAGARATGGAAASAASARAGAATTGGGGGGAGCCAAGTTGGAGTTTTTGACTGCATTGGCTGCAGCTGCAATTGGAGGATTCAGCCCCGATTTTGTGCAAATGGACAAAAGTGAGAAAGGGTGAAAAACCCATGAGCCATTGTCCATTGTGGGTGTGGGACTGCCCTGGATGGCCCAAAACCCCAAAGCCATCGAGAACTGTCAGCGTTTGTCCTCAGGAGCAACCCAGGGATGGCCTCAATGTCACTGTGCCCCAAAATCACCCCAAAGGGGACCTAAAACATGTCAGTGCCCCAAAAGGGTCCTAAAAGGGACCTAAAATGTGTCAGTGCCCCAAAGTCACCCCAAAAAGGACCTAAAACGTGTCAGTGCCCCAAAGGGGACCCGAAAGGGGTCCTAAAACGTGCCAGTGCCCCAAAAGGGTCCAAAAACTGACCTAAACAACGTGTCAGTGTCCCAAAGTCACCCCAAAAGGGGATCCAAAATGTGTCAGTGCCCCAAAAGGGTCCTAAAACTGACCTAGAATGTGTCAGTGTCCCAAAGTTAACCTGAAAGGGACCTAAAATTTGTCAGTGCCCAAAAAAGGATCCCAAAGGGGACCCAAAAGGTTTCAGTGCCTCAAAGGGGACCCCAAAGGGGACCCAAAAKGTGTCAGTGCCCCAAAGTCACCCCAAAAGGACCCAAAACATGTCAGTGCCAGCCCCAGAGCTCCCCACAGCTGAAACCCTTTGATCCCAGCTGGGTCCACCCCAATTATTTCGGAACCAGYGGCTCCTTTGTGCCCCAAAGCCGTCAGGGTTTCTCCTCTTTTTTCTGTCTCCTTCATTCCCATTAATTTTCTTCCCAAGCGCCGAGCGGGACTTCAGATCTCAACACTTTCCTACTCGTTTGAAAAAGGGTAATTAACGGGTCCGAATCAAAGAAATTGTCAGAGAGAGAGGGAGGAGGAGGCAGAAGGTTGTCAAATGGAAATGTTGATTCGAAGTTAATTATTTGATGTCAGCGATTGTGATTATTTAGTCGCGAATTAAATTTGTAAATTGTAATTTGTAAATGACTGAATGTAAATTCAAAAGAAATTATTTAACCTTCCACACTTACAAATAGGTAAATTTAAAGGATCATGGATTGAAAGTAATGGGAGCCCTGAATTAAACCCATTTTTTGACAGCAGAAAAATGATGTAAGAATAAAAAAAAATTCCAGCTTTTTATCCTGCAAAAGCTGTTGAAGACAATCGAATCCTCCTTCGATCCCAAAGATAGTGGATTGTGAAAWTCCTGCTGCTCCAGCAAGGCAGGACCAATTACCGGGATGATTTCTTAATATTTTTATGTCATTTGAGTTATTTCTCAATATTCTGGGGTCATTCGAATTAGTACTTCTCCATATTTTGGGGCCGTTTGAATGATTTCTCAATATTTTGGGGCTGTTCAAATTATTTTGACATTTTGGGGCCATTCAAATTATTTCTCACTATTCTGGGGCCGTTCGAATAATCTCAATATTCTGGGGCCATTTGAATGATTTCTCAGTATTTAGGGGCTGTTTGAATAACTTCTCAATATTTTGGGGCCATTGGAATTACTTCTCAACATTTTGGGGTCATTCTAATTATTTCTCAATAATCTGGAGCCATTCTAATTATTTCTCGATAATCTGGGGTCGTTCTAATTATTTCTCACTATTTTGAGTCCGCTGGAGTTATTTCTCAATATTTTGGGGTTGTTTGAATCATTTCTCAATATTCCAGGGCCGTTCCTCAAGAGCTCAGCACTCATTATCCAAATTGCTGCCAACACCAGAGCGTGGCAGAAGAGGGAAGATTTCCAGCCCTAATGAGCTCCTTCTCCACTTCTCTTGTCCAGGGGAAGGAGCTTGAAAGTCCTCGAAAAAAACCCTTTGAAATGGGAATGAAAGGCTTTAATTCAGGGCTGGGTGTCGTGGCCAAGGAAATTTCTGCCTCGTTCCATAAATATCTGACATTTCACACGGATCAAAAGCCGGGATGGGGAAAACATCAGCCCCGGATTGTCCGATCCTGTTTCGTTCTCTCCCTGACGGGAAGCTTTGAGTCATCCCGAAATCAGAATCCTTTACTGGGATTAGGAAAGAGCCTTTTGGAACGGGGACTGATCATAAAATCATGGAATAAATACAATAAAAGTATTCCACAGCATTTGTTCCAAATGAAAAAAAAAAAAAAAAAAAAAAAAAAAAAAAAAAAAAAAAAAAAAAAAAAAAAAAAAAAAAAAAGGGAAATGAATGGAGATCAGAGACTGTTGGATTGGAACTTCCTCCTGAGTGAACTGTTCTGTGAAGGCTCTGGAAGAGTCAGAAAATCCTGAAAAGTGTTGGCCGGACAATGTGGAATGTGAGAGTGATGGGCAGAATCCTGATCCTGGATCCCAAAAGGCTCCAAAATTCCCCAGGGGATCTCCTTCCCACCAGGCTGGGAATGTTCACCTGGAGAAGGGAAGGATCTCCCAGCTAGGGTGGGAATGTTCTGGAGAAGGGAAGGATCTCTGTCCCACCAGGATGGGAATGTTCCCCAGGAGAAGGCTCCAGGGAGAGCTCAGAGCCCCTTGCAGGGCCTGAAGGGGCTCCAGGAGAGCTGGAGAGGGGACTGGGGACAAGGGATGGAGGGACAGGACACAGGGAATGGCCTTGGGCTGGAAAAAGAGAGATTTGGGGATATTGGGAAGGGATTCTTCCCTGTGAGGGTTGGGATGGAATTCCCAGAGGAGCTGTGGCTAATCCTGGATCCCTGGGAGTGTCCAAGGCCAGGCTTGAGCACCCTGGGATAGGGGAAAGTGTCCCTGCCCATGGGAATGGAATATTTCAGTTTCCAACTGAAGCGTTCCAGGAGTGGAATTCCCTCCAAACAAACCATTCCAGGATGAATTTAGTGGAATTCCCTCCCACCCCAACCATTCCAGGATGAATCTGGTAGAATTCCCTCCCACCCCAACCATTCCAGGACCAGAAGCAGGGTCAGGAACTATTCCAGAATTGAAATTCCTTCCCATCCCCGACATTTCAGGATTGGAAGAAGTGTCAGGAACCATTCCAGGATCAGAACTCCTCCCCACCCCAACCATTCCAGGATGAATCTGATGGAATTCCCTCCCACCCCAACCATTCCAGGATGAATTTAGTGGAATTCCCTCCCACCTGAACCATTCCAGGATGAATTTGATGGAATTCCCTCCCACCTGAACCATTCCAGGATGAATTTGATGAAATTCCCTCCCACCCCAACCACTCCAGGATGAATTTAATGGAATTCCCTCCCTCTTGAACCATTCCAGGATGAATTTGATGAAATTCCCTCCCACCCCAACCATTCCAGGATGAATTTAATTGAATTCCCTCCCACCCCGACCATTCCAGGATGAATTTGATGGAATTCCCTCCCACCTGAACCATTCCAGGATGAATTTGGTGGAATTCCCTCTCACCCAAACCATTCCAGGATGAATTTAGTGGAATTCCCTCCCACCTGAACCATTCCAGGATGAATTTGGCGGAATTCCCTCCCACCCCAAACATTCCCGGATCTGAACTCCCTGCCACCTGAACCACTTCAGGATGAATTTGATGGAACTCCCTCCCACCCCAAACCATTCCAGGATGAATTTAGTGGAATTCCCTCCCACCCCAACCATTCCAGGATGAATCTGGTGGAATTCCCTCCCTCTTGAACCATTCCAGGATAAATTTGGTGGAATTCCCTCCCACCCCAAACATTCCCGGATCAGAATACCCTCCCACCCCAACCATTCCAGGATGAATTTGGTGGAATTCCCTCCCTCTTGAACCACTCCAGGATAAATTTGGTGGAATTCCCTCCCACCCCAAACATTCCCGGATCAGAATACCCTCCCACCCCAACCATTCCAGGATGAATTTGATGGAATTCCCTCCCTCTTGAACCACTCCAGGATGAATTTGGTGGAACTCCCTCCCACCGCACCCATCCC
>NW_026625127.1:7076-8433 GCF_030028575.1 Malurus melanocephalus | reverse complement strand
CCCCACAGAAGCAATCCCGCGACACTCACTGGTGAAGGTGATGTTGAAGCCCCTCTTCTCCATGGAATGGTCAGTCTGGAACTCCAGCCTGGCCACGTGGCCACTGCTGGTCAGCGCCGAGGGGATGTGGCTGCCCGAGAAGGTGCCCAGCACCGGCGACTCGGCCGTGGCACCGTCCTTGACCGCCAGGAAATCAAACTGGGGCTCCACGTCGAAGTCGTTGAAGGCCARGTGGACGCGGCTCTCGGGGCTGGCCAGGATCAGCCACACGCAGTGCAAACCGCTGCCATACTCCTCGGGGTAGTTTGGGGACAGCACCGTCCCCGACGGGCTGGTGAAGTTGAAAAAGCAGGAAACTGCAAGAGGAGAACGGCAGAACAACGTAAATCACAAATTTCTGTCGTTTGCGCTCTCATCCCGCTGAATTTCACGCAAATTTCCCGTCCCGCTCTCGGGGATTTGTTGGAAGGAGCCAATTCCAGGCTGCTGTTCCTTTTCACGCCATAAATATTTTCCACATTTCACACGGATCAAAATTCAAACACCCCGGATCTTCCATTCCTGATTTTTTCATTCCCTTCCCTGACAGGGGAAGATTTTGCTCAGCGCTAAATCAGAACCTTTGATTATCGGGATCAGAAAACCCCCTGCTGTTTGGGGCTTTGGATTCGGCATTTTCCAGGTTTTTTAAAAGCAGAAAGGAAATCCCTCTAAAATGGGATTTGCCATTTTCCTGTCATTTCCAGGTTTTTTTTAAGGAAACATGCCTTAAGTCAAATTTGGCATTTTCCAGTCCCTTCCAGGTTTTTATTTAAAAGCAGGAACGAAATGTCCCTCTTAAATGGGATTTCCCATTTTCCAGTCCCTTCCAGACTTTTTTAAAAGCAGGAAAGAAATCCCTCCTAAGTGGGATTTGGCATTTTCCAGTCCTTTCCAGGTTTTTTTTTAGGAAATGCTCTTAAGTTGGATTTGGCATTTTTTCCAAAAAAATCCTTTCCAGGTTTTTATTTAGCAGCAGAAAGGAAATCCCTCTAAAGTGGGATTTGGCAATTTTTACCAAAAAAAATCCTTTCCAGGTTTTTATTTAGCAGCAGGAAGGAAATGTCCCTCCTAAGTGGGATTTGGAATTTTCCAGTCCCTTCCAGATTTTCCTTTAATAACAGGAAGGTTGGGATGGTGCTGACCCCAAAGAGCAGCAGCTGTAGGGTGGAAATTTGGGTTGGGATGGTGAAAATTTGGATTGGGATGGTGAAAATTTGGATTAGGATGGTGTCAACCATGAAGGAAGAGCAGATTAAAGAACAAACCAACCCCAAAACCATCCTCAGGATTTGGGATCTCTCTCCCTACCAGACCC
>NW_026625127.1:3188-4887 GCF_030028575.1 Malurus melanocephalus | reverse complement strand
GTTCCCAGGAATGACCACATTAATCCCAAACCCACTCAAACATTCCCAGAAATGGCCACTTTTATCCCCAATCCACCAAAACGTTCCGAGGAATGGCGACATCAAACCCAACCCAAATGAAAAATTCCCAGAAATGACCATGTCTGTTCCCAATCCATTCCAACACTGCCAGGAATGACCACGTTTGCTCCCAGTCCATTCAAACACTCCCAGAAACTAACACATCAAACCCAAAACCAGGAATGAACAGATTTATCCCAAACACCATCAAATGTTTCCAGAAATAACCATGTTTATCCCAAACCCTATCAAACATTCCCAGAAATGAACATGTTTGTTCTTAATCCACTCAAACATTCCCAGCAACGATGATGTTTATCCCCAAGCCATTGAAACATTCCCAGGAAAAAAAAAAAACCACATTTATCCCAAACCAAATCAAACATTCCCAGGAGTGACCACGTTTATCCAAAATCCACTCAAATATTTCCAGCAATGAGCACATTTATCCCAAATTTGTTACAATACACCCGGCAATGAACGCATTTATCCCCAATCTATGAACACATTTATCCCAAATCCACTCAAACATTCCCAGGAATGAGCACATTAACCCCAAACCCAATCAAACACTTTTTGTGAGAAATGAACAACCCCAAACCCTATCAGACATTCCCAGGAATGGACACATTTAACCCAAATTCACTCAAACATTCCCAGAACTGATGCTTATCCCCAATCCATTCAAACATTCCCAGAAATGAGCACATTTATCCCAAACCCTATCAAACCTTCCCAGAAATTAACATTTTTGTTTCCCAAACAATTCAAACAGACCCAGGAACGACCACATTTGTTCTATTCARACATTGCCMGGAATGACYACATTTATCCCAAATCCATTCAAACATTCCGAGGGATGAACACGTTCATCCCAAATCCAACCAAACATTCCCAGAAATGACCATTTTTGCTCCAAATTCACTCAAACACTCCCAGGAATGGCCGCATCAATCCCAAACCCAATCAAACATTCCCAAAAATGTTCACATTAATCCCAAACCCAATCAAACATTCCCAAAAATGTTCACATTAATCCCAAACCCAATCAAACATTCCCAGAAATGAACATATTCCAAATTCACCCAAACATTCCCAGAAATGACTATGTTTTTTCCCCATCCATGACTACTTTTATCCCAAATCCACTCAGACATTCCCAGGAACGGCCGCATCGATCCCAAAACTCCGCCAGGAGACGTCGAAAAACCAACCCAGCCCCTCTGGGCTCAGAGCACAACCTCCCTCCTCTCCCGGGTTTTTCTGATGCACAAAATCCTCCCTTTTTATCCTAATTTTTATTGAATTTTTATTTAATTTTTATTGAATTCCTTGTCAAACACAAGACGGGTCCAGAAAACTGGGATTTTCCGAGTCGGACGCTGACAAATGGAACCCGTGCCAGAAATTCTGGCATTCCCTGAAATTCTGTTATTTCCCAGAATTCTGTTATTCCCTGGAATTCCGTTATTCCCTCCTGCCAGACCTGGTAGAGGAAACCTTAACCAAGGCAGAAACTCTGCCTGGGGTGGTGACAAATCCTTGTCACCCTCGCTGCCACCATCGGCTCCCATGGGAAAGGACCAGGAGGAAAATCTGGGAAACGCAGGGAAAAGAAGGAGAAAGATCCTTGATCCCC
>NW_026625127.1:0-1072 GCF_030028575.1 Malurus melanocephalus | reverse complement strand
CCCTTTTGGGTCCGGCCGCTCTGCCACGAAGAGCCCAAACCTCTCCTCACGATGTGAAGGTGCCACCAGTGTCACCAAATGGGGTCTCCTCAGAGCCCTGTCCTGTCTCTTTGGGACAAAAATCCCAAACCCACGGCCAAAGGACAGCCCCAATCTCCTTTTGCGTCTGGCTGCTCTGCTCAGGAAGAGCCCAAACCTGTCCCCACGATGCGAAGGTGACACCGGCTGGGTGTCATTGGGTGGGTGCCACTGGTGCCACCACCATGGGGACCCTTCACAGCTCTGCCCTGTCTCCTTGGGGACCCAAATCCCCTTTTGGGTCCGGCTGCTCCACCACGAAGGGCCCAAACCTCTCCCCACGATGGGTGAAGGTGCCACTGGGTACCACCACCACAGGGTGCCATCAGTGTCACCACCACGGGGTCCCCTCACAGCCCTGCCCTGTCCCTTTGGGACAGAAATCCCAAACCCACAGCCCAAGGACAGCCCAAATCCCCTTTTGGGTCCGGCTGCTCTGACAGGAAGAGCCCAAAACCTCTCCCCATGATGTGAACATGCCACCAGCTGGGTGTCATTGGCTGGGTGCCACCAGTGCCACCACCATGGGCACCCCTCTGAGCTCCAACCTGTCCCTTTGGGGCAGGTCAAGGAGTGCCCTGAACAACCCAAATCCCCTTTTGGGTCCGGCTGCTCTGTCAGGAAGAGCCCAAACCTGTCCCCATGATGGGTGAACATGCCACTGGGTGCCATCACCACAAGGTGCCACCGGCTGGGTGTCATTGGGCGGGTGCCACCGGTGCCACCACCATGGGGACCCCTCAGAGCTCCACCCTGTTCCTTTGGGGTGGGGCAGGGAGAGCCCAGCGCCACCCAAATACCCTTTTGGGTCCGGCTGCTCTGCCCATAAGGAGCCAAAACCTGTCCCCACAGTGCAAAGGTGACACCAGCTGGGTGTCATTGTGTGGGTGCCACCGGTCCCACCAGCTGGGTGTCACCGGTGCCACCACCCCGGGGTGCCCTGGCAGCCCCCCCATGTCACTTACACACACACACGGGTTTCTGAGCAGACCAC
>NW_026625126.1:13453-16920 GCF_030028575.1 Malurus melanocephalus | reverse complement strand
CTAAAATATGTATTTTCCCAAATCACGTTATACTACTATTACTGTACTAAATAAGCTGTCACCCTGAAATCTGTATGTGCTTTTTCTGTCATGTTCTCCAGTTTGCTAAACGTGTACTTTTCTAATGTTGGCAAGAAGTGTGGGAATTTCTTTGTATCCTTCGAATCAAAAGGGATGACTGAGTTACCTAGAACATAGTTACTTTTTTTCTTACTGGCYTTATTTTCTCTTAYCTGTAYACTTGTTCAATTACTGAGTTAAAACTGTTTGACATGGTATTTAAATTCTTTAACTGTAGATACTAATTGCTGTTTAAATATCTGTGTGGGACTTTTGAACTGAGACCATTTATTTTGTCTGCTTCCTTCTATTAATTTGTAAACATGTAAATATGTGGTTTTCCTTCCATCCTATTTTCTGTTGCCATGCCTGTTSTTATTTGSTTTGTAATGCCAATAACACTGGAATTCCTGTCTCATCATATTTTGTATTTGTTAATTTCTTCCATTTTGGACTGTCTTCACACTGGGGTGTTCTTTGTCTCCATGGGAATGAAAGGTAGACTAGGAGATTGTTCTGAGCCTTGGTATAAGGGCCTTTTTTTCCTCTGCTGGGAGAAGCWTAGCAAAATTCTGTCCATGCAACTGGCATGATATGGTAGATCTCATCATTGTCTTTGTAGTGAAATTTCTGCAGGTTGAAAAACAAAGAAACAAAATAAATGCCATCAAAAGTGTAGTATTTGTTTTGTAACGGATTCCAGGTTTTTCTCCCTCAGGTGCCAAAAGGACAAAAATTTTGATCTTCCTGAATAAAAATTGTTGAGTGGCACCTTTTTTCCGCTCTTGCTGTATTCAGATATGTTTCAAAAAAGTTTTCCTTAAAGTGCATAATTGCCAAGGACTTTTCAAATACSTTGAAATTTTTACTTTGCAAAACAGGTGGTGATATGAAGACACGTTTTTAAAATGTATTGCTAAAATTATTATTTGATAATAGCAGTCATGGTCTGTGGAAACATGACTTGTTTCCAGTGCATTAAAGACAAAGATCGTGTACAGTTCATTATTACGGTTCCTTGCTACCTGACTGCAACTCAACATTGCAACTAAAAACCTAAAGCCACCTCAACAAAAAAGAAGAAACAAAACTAAGGGGAAAAAACCCAAGTCTCTCGTGAATTTTCCTTTACCTTTTACTGTTTTCATTTCCTCTCATTCAGGTTTTCCTGTTTTATTTTTTGTTTGAAAAAGACATCTGCAGATCAGTAAGTGCAACGAGCGCCTCTTTTAATGTACTGGGTTCTATCAGTCATTTTCTGAGTAGTTCCAGTCTCCCATATTTATCACTGTGCATTCCATGAATGAAACTGTTATGGTGAATTTCGTTACCTGAGACAGGCTGGAGTCATGGTATGGAATATCACTGCTGCAATGCTTTTCTTTGCAGAACGGCTGAAACAACCAGCAGCTGGTTACCGGTATAGACAAGGAGGACTTGATCTGTGATTGCACATTGCTTTGTCCTTATCAYTGAGATCTCAGTACCTTTCAGGAATTTCCTAATATGGCATAAATAAGACTTGATGTGATTTTTTTTTTAAATCAATTTCACTAAGTGASTTTTGAAACTTTGTTCTTATGGTACAAATTTTTGCTGTGTCTGACATTGATTATCTTCTTTGCTGGTGAAGTATGTCCATGGAGTGGATATTGCATTTTCCAAAGGCAAGCATCAGTACCTTTAAAATGCGGTCCTTTAAATTCTGTTGCTATTACTGTTTATACAAGATTTTAAAGAGAGTCCAAAACAGAAATAACCTGAAGAAACAGTGTTCTAGGATACATTGTGCATTATCAAAAAGTCAGCCTGACCAATGAGCATTGAAGCTCATTTCAGAGGGATGGGAGGGCTGGTACTTGACATAAATAAGTTCCTACAGAATTGATTTCTACCTGATGTATTTGTTTGGAATAGATGCAGTAACAGAAGAAGCAATTGKTTTTTCAGTTAAAGCCTGTATGTTTTGTGCAAAATATTCAAGGGAAATTTCATCCAAGCCCTAAGATGCTTGAAACGTTCAGATTTACAGAAAGCTGAATTGACAGAAGAGAATTTGGCTGGCAGAAAGTAGCTGAGCACGTGAAGTGTAAGGCTGCTTTGTTTTGGAGTCATTTTAGTGATGTCATTTTTAAAAGCACCTTTTTTTTTTTTCCTTTTGATTTGCTTTGTTCCTTTAGCTTGAAAGAATTCAGGCCATTTTTGGCGATAATTTCTCCTTTCTTTCTGAAATGCTTTTGAAGGATTTTTTGGAAATAATAGGCTGCAAATCTTGCAGTTTTAAGTCTTGTTGATCCATGTCTGCATTTTGGTGTATGTAAGAGACCTGTTGCTTAAAGGTGTGCCCTATAATGGAGATGGAATGGTTGTGGTGTATTGAAGTCAGTTCAATGACTGTTTAGAATCAGAGACAGAAAACGGTTGGAAAAGGTCCCTGCGATCATGATGTCTGACTGTGAAAGTATTAGTATTGAATCACTCTGATTCTTCTCTGGAAAAGCAGGAATAAGGCAGGTCTGAGTCGGATCAGTGGAGTTTTAAGGTTATGTTTTTATGGTACGAGCAAAGATGATGCCCCAGTGTAAATAAGCAGCATCATGTTAATGAGGTCATATTTTCTTCTGAAACTGCAAAGTGTCATCCATGTTGTTTATAACGTGCCTTAAATTGGGAAACAAAAGAGTGCAGAAAATGAGAAAGACATAGCCAGCAGTAGCATGTTGAGGGTAGCATTGAAGTGTGTCCAGGCTGCGGAATAAAAAAAAAACCTACTGAAASWAAGGAAATTTTAGGTGGCAAAACAGGATGTCTTCTTTCATATAGTGCATGATACATTAACACATTAGAAATCTAGCAAATCCTCCTTTTCAGTCTATTGAAACTGAAGAAAAAATACTTAATTTAGCAAGGATATGYCTGTCAAATATGGCAGGACCTGGGCATGATCTATAAAAGGGATTTTACAGTGAGCTCTGCCTTACATGGCAAGGTTATTTTGACTACTTGCAGTAGGGGGACTGATACTCTTTGCAGTGAATGTCGGCAGCTGGTGCCTTTAGAATATCTAACCTAATTTGGCTTAGTAAAGTATTTCCAGTTAATGTGACCTTTTTTTAAAACGTGATGGTCTGCAATTTTCCTCCAATATATTGCTCCTGCAATATGATAATTAGATTCCCCAGAAAATGGTCAAGGAAGTAAAGTTTCATGATTGATAATATTAAGGTCAGAAAAAAAAGCAGTATTTACTTACCCTACTTATCCTGTGTTACATAGATAAAGTAAATTCACGATTAGGCTCTGAAAAGAAACCCAAATTCCTTCATGTTTCCAGTCTAATTTACAGATATCAGGCTGATCTGTGGGATGTGAAAGTTATGAAATCAAGCATTTAGAAATCCATAAAT
>NW_026625126.1:10106-11281 GCF_030028575.1 Malurus melanocephalus | reverse complement strand
TAGTATATTACATAGTAGTATAGAGTTCTTACTCTATCAAGAAAGGTTTCAATATGTTTCATAGAATCATGGAATAGTTTGGGTTGAAAGAGATCTTTGAAAGGTCTTTAGTCCAACCCTCCTGCCATGAGCAGAGACATCTTCCCCTGGAGTAGGTTGCTCCTTGTTCCATCCAGTGTAGCTTTGAATGTTTCTGGAGATGGGCATCTGCCATCACTCTGGGCAAATTGTTTCAGTGTCTTATTAGTAACTTTAAAAAGAAAGGAAAAACAATAGTTCATTTTATCTAGTCTGTATTTGTGTTCCTATTATTTTATGACCAAGAACCTTTTTCCTGTCACTGCAGACATGTTTGTTGTGCTTCTGTTCTTTCATTGGTCAAGCTATTATTACGTAAGCATGTCGGCTGTCATACCAAACATCATGCAGAACTTTTTTATGTGGTAATATTGTTGGACTGTGATCTTCTTGAAAATGCTGCGTGTGGCTGAAAATGAGGCTTTTCCATGCTTTTTCAATTTTACAATGTCAATACATTGTAAGAACTTGGAAATTTGCAGGGTATTCATAGGTTCAGCTCCAGTATTCAATATATGCTGTAGGAGAAGAGCTGACTTGGCTATATTCTGTGGCCTGAGAAGCAGAAAATAGATCTGTGGTTTTTTGGTTTTTTTTGGTTTTTTTGACAGGTTTTCTTGAGTATTTTACAGGTTTTTTTTGAGGGTGTGGTGGTAAGCTTTGTGTAGAGAGTAAAAAATGTGTATTTGAAGTTATGATTCTCATTTAGGGTCCACATATATTTTTTTTAATCCCAAAATTGGAAATCTATTGTAATACTGAATATGCAGTTCATTAGAGTGAGAAAGCATGGTCTCAGTTGATTTTGCCTATTGTCTCTCTAGACGTGTTAAGAATGTCCTTGGAAAGTGTGTGCATGAGAGAAGGATGCGAAAATAATCTTAAAGAGTGAAGCCTAATACAGATTTTGCTTGGTATTTTCAACTGTCCTTGGAGGCAGTTTAGAGAAGGTAGAGCCGGAATGTTCTCCTTACTGGTAGGCAGGGGTGGGATTAGAGGTAGAGGACACGTTACAACATGGAAACCGTAATTAAGTGAAAGAAGAATAATTCTTACCAGAGTAGACCAACAGTGGAATGGGTTGCTCAGACCAGGAG
>NW_026625126.1:7335-8616 GCF_030028575.1 Malurus melanocephalus | reverse complement strand
TAGTTCTTGTTAGTGTTGAATTCAGTGCAAAGATTTGTTGTGTTGCTTTGTTTTCGCTGTGTAACTAAGTACACTGGCAGCCATGACATTCTGCTGCTGCTTGTTGGTCACTGTAACTAAGACAACTTGACATACAGAGTTTGTAGGTAAACACAGTAAAGGCACTGAGGATTTGATCCCTGGGCTTGGTATGTATTTTTTTTATTGTAAAAGTTACATGACAGAGAAGGGCAGAGATGTGTTCAGTATTTTAGAGCTTAGTTTTCTGATAGATCAGGATTTTCTAAAATATCTTTCACTGTGTCTGGGTAATTGAGCCATCATTCTCCAGAGGTATACCTGTGTTTATACTGAAGTCCTGGTTTTAGTTGTGTTTTTTCAGTCTACGTGATAGCTGCAAATCTCTACTTTTTACATGACAAATTGGAATCCAATATTATTGTCACTATTTGAAGGAAATGTCAGGCAGAGAGGGCGTGCAGACAGAGATGTGATTCTTCTTCCACTTCTATAATGTAGTTTTTTCAGAATCAACATGGAATTAATAGAATAGAAAAGTTATCCTTGATGTTTTCTTTGTAATCTCATTTTTCTGTTTGGAAATGGGAGGTCTCAGCTGTTTTCTACTGGATCAGTCTCCTCTGCCAAGCTTTACTTGGGCAGGGCATCTACTGGCAGACACATATAATATCTAGTTGAATTTGTTATGCCATATTTAATAAACATTGTTTTGAAAAATACTTCATTTCTATAGTGGCATCACTGTGAAGTGGAAAAAAGAGAATGAGTTTAATTAGTGATAGGAGTGTTATTTCACATCAGTCTTTTGATAMGACAGGCTCTGCAACTAGGTATTTCTTCATGAAGTTAACTCTGAATACAGATCATCTGTGTTAAACAAAARGTAGTGGCAAGTAATTCCACCCTTTTTCAGCTATTAAATAATCAGTAATTATTTTTTGTATTGGAGATTAGGGCACTATCAAAAATGGTACTATGGGCAGTGTCTAAATGTTCAACAAACTGTTGYAATTTATTGTATTTCAAAGTCTCTTTTCCTGCATACTTTAGGTGTGACTATTTTTTTTTTCCTTATTGTGATGAAAATAATGGTTAAGCCTTTTCCCARTGTTAGAAAAATAATTGGAGAAACCTTAATGGGCCTCTGTRGGTTATCTGTTACGTTAATGACTTAGTGGCCTTGGGTGAGTGAGGCTTCCCAGAAACCTGACTTCCTGCTTATATTTGCTACAACTTGCCTTGCAATTTGCCCTGCCCCTC
>NW_026625126.1:4631-6575 GCF_030028575.1 Malurus melanocephalus | reverse complement strand
AACATGCTGAGTGTGACCAACTGCCGCCTCATTGGCGGGAGCACTCGGCCGCCCTGCAGGTACCAGGCAGCGCAGCCGCAGCAACTCTACGTGGAGGTTGCCTGCCAGGGTGGGCGTCCCGTGCACCTTGAGAGAACCTTCCCGTAGGGAGGCATTCTCGAGGCCCCCGAGTGAGGCGTGGCCTGAGAGGTGGGGATTCTGCCCCCGTCAGTGGCTCTGTCAGTGCTTGCAATAAAGGAGTTGTCACAGGCTTTGACTCCAGCATSAGTTTCTGGGTGGAACGTGYGCCCTTACCCCTCTCTGGGTGACTCAGCCTTGTCCAAGTTGGACTTGTCCTCCATGTACCTTATAAATCTCTGTGTTTTCCCATCCTGCTGTGTGTCCATATCCTGTCAAGGTGTCTCTGAGCTCTCCTGTAACCTCTCCCATTTCTTGGGTGCTCCACAACTCCCATGGGTGCCCCATAGGCACCACCACCCTCCCAGCCCAAGGGCACCCTGATCTCCTGGATGTGCACCCAGGGCTCTCCCCAGTATCCTGACCCTTTGGGTTTTGCATTGCTTTCCTGGATGTCCCATAATCCCCAACAGGGTTTCCCAACGTCCTGTGTGTCTCACAATCCCCCCTGTATCCCCCCAAATTCCCCCATATGTGCCCCATTAACTGTCAGGTGTCCCATGCCCCACATGCTTTTGATGCCATCCCTGACATCTCTGGRRCTRAAGCTGCTTCCTCTTGGAACCCCCATGGGAGTGAGCCCTGGCTGAGACCACAGAGAGCCCTGAACCACCATCCCACACACACACACAATTCATACACAGCTTTCCTTAATTCTATGGGGAAATGTTCCTGTAATCTAGGCTGGGAAACTTGAAAATAGTAAAATGAGAAAGGAGGTGATGTGATTTTGAACTGAATTTTATTTTTAAATGCATAAGGATGTGGAGGTTCTTACAGTAATGTAGAGTGGGGTTTAGAGGTACTATAAAAAGAACATTTAATTTGATCTTCTACCATTTTAGCTTAGTTTAGGTTTTTAACAAAGATAAGTGTCATTAAAGTAATACAGAAATATTCTGAACTGAGAGAACAATCTATTTTTGTCAGAACGGGTAGAGACTTTTGTGTTTTCTTCCTCAGTATAGATCATTTTATCAGGGCTTAACTCAGACCTGAAGAGAGCAGGTGAGAGATGAGGAAGAGGCTGCAGTTCACAAATTGCMTTCTGTTTGCAAAGATCCCSTAATAAATTGCTCCGCATACTGTACAAATGGCTAACATTTGGCAACATTGAAATTAATCTCAGATTGGGGCAGCATACAACAGGTTTTTAGTACTCAGCAATATAGTTCTATTTTAAGGCAAATATACGACTCTCACTGTTCTTGAAGCATAGGGAAATCTCAGGAAGGCAGAAAGCAATTTTCTATTTGGATGGCAGAAAGGCTGATCTTCCTCTTCAGGGTGTGCGTGTGTGCACRTACGTGTGAAGGGTTATGTCARTTGTAATTACAGCTACCAAGACTTCAGCCACAGTAAAATAGTCATGTCTTTGGTGTTAAGTGCCTCAGAAGCAGAAATGCTTCTAACAGCAGAGTCCTGTCTAAGACCTTTCTCTTCTGCGAGTTCAGCATGGGCTTGGTGTGTCATGCTGGGAAGCATCAGCGGAGTTTCCTGCAGCCAGTGGGATTATCCTTTGTCAGTCGTCCTGGCATGGCTGGAATCTGCGAGGTTTGAGATTAAAGGCCATAATAACCTGACATGAAACATGAGGAACTGAGATAACAGAATGATGTTTTAGATTGGAGAGAGAATYGATCTTTCCATGCTAGGGGTGCTGTAAAGTAGGAAAGTAGCATGATGTAATTTCTTGGACTGTTGAAGTAGCCATTTCTGTTGGTTGTGGTATTTTATTGTAATAGTTCACAGAGGTTTGGTATTGGC
>NW_026625126.1:2463-4213 GCF_030028575.1 Malurus melanocephalus | reverse complement strand
TGTAAGGGATGCACTGTGGAGTGTCCTGCATCACCACGTGCCAAAGTTGATGGGAGTTTTTCATATAAAGCAGGGAGTTCATAGTGTAGTGAATATGAAAACATCGTATTTGAGAATAATGCAGTCACTAAGATCTACAAGAAATGGTTCAATTACTTAGAGTTAAATTTAGGTTGCATGTGAGAATAATTGCTTGAAAAAACCCAGCACCTGGTGATATACTTGTTCATTATTCTCTGTGAATTTAATAAAAGAATAATGCAGGTATTTCTAAACTTTGATTTGTGCTTAACATTCTGTAGATTTCTTGTCTGAGCCTTTGAACACTTTTGTTTATTTCTTTTTCTTTAAGCCTCATCAGCAAAAGTTACTGCTTTAGGGTCTTTGTAATAATATTGTCTTAAGCAGCACTGCATATGGAGCTGTTCTTTCTCTGAATAGCTGCTGYTATTTATAATGAGAATGAAGCCAGTCTTTGGTCTGAACAAAAGCGACTAATGGCTCTGTTTTCTTTAGAGCCCTTGGTAGATAGCCATTGTGGAAGAGAAGCATTCTACAGTAATTTCCCTGAGGAAACCTATTCTGATGCAACAGATTTGACAGATAACAACCTCTACTGGTTAAAAACAGCCATAACAATAGAYGGTATCACAGTGTGGTTTTGGCCAAATTGTCACCTCTGCTCAACAAAGAAGTGGAGGTTCTACATTAAGGGTAGAATCTCTGTGTATGTTTAGGAGGAAGAGGAASCCTCATTTTCTTGCCCTCACTGAGATGTGTTTAAAAAAGCAGATGTCTGGTACATTAATATGCCTAAGAGAGGAGCTCTGTCGGAGCCGACTTAGAACAACTTCTTTAGGACTATTCCCAGACATTGGGACTAAAGCTAGGGCTTGATCAGGTGCTCTGAAAAATGAWGGATCCGGAGGGGTAGGCAAATGTGTCACATACACAGATTTCTTGGTATATCTGGGAATATTTATGGGGGAAATTGTACAGGTCTGAATACTTTTTTCTGCTGCTGCCCCTACTGTTAGTAAACCTCTACTTACAGTTTGAAAGACAGAAGAAGGCCACTGTTTCTCAGCTATTTTATGGTTTCTATAGATGTACAGTAAGTAGAGTGTTCTGACTCTTCCATGTTTCTAGGTAACATATCTTGATTTTCTTGGTACTTTTTAATGTAATATTTAATAAAACAGTTTTAATGCTTCATAAGAAATTAGGATACAAAGTATGCTATTCAGTATTTACTTCATGTGGGAATTTCTTACATTCTTTTTTCACCACACATGGTTGGGATTCAGAAACATTCTTAACACTCCATAACACAGGCATGGTGGGTGAAGTTAGGAAAGCAAAACACCTGCAATTATTTTAAAATTAGTTTACTTTTATTTGGGATTCTTAAACTTCACTGTCAGTAGGATTTGGCATAAACTTCTTGTCTCGTTTATCGTCCTGATATCACCAATATGCAATTTATTTAAAACTGTTGGAACTCTCTTTGCTTAACTTAACCTAGCTTTTGTCAAAGGAAGAAATAATTGGAATGTGTAGTATTGTCAACATTTTTACGATTTAATATTTGCAGATACAATAATGAAGAATGTCACAAGACAGGTTTCTCTTAAGGGATGAGTGAAAAACTCTTGAATTGGGGACACGCTAGAACTAGTGTTTGAAAAATCGAAACATTAGAAAGCTTTGTGAGACAGCAGCCTCTATTGATTTATCTGAGAAATATTGT
>NW_026625126.1:0-833 GCF_030028575.1 Malurus melanocephalus | reverse complement strand
ACGTTGAAATTTTTACTTTGCAAAACAGGTGGTGATATGAAGACACGTTTTTAAAATGTATTGCTAAAATTATTATTTGATAATAGCAGTCATGGTCTGTGGAAACATGATTTGTTTCCAGTGCATTAAARACAAAGATCGTGTACAGTTCATTATTACGGTTCCTTGCTACCTGACTGCAACTCAACATGGCAACTAAAAACCTAAAGCCACCTCAACAAAAAAGAAGAAACAWAACTAAGGCAAAAAACCCAAGTCTCTCATGAATTTTCCTTTACCTTTTACTGTTTTCATTTCCTCTCATACCGGTTTTCCTGTTTTATTTTTTGTTTGAAAAAGATATCTGCTGATCAGTAAGTGCAATGAGCGCCTCTTTTAATGTACTGGGTTCTATCAGTCATTTTCTGAGTAGTTCCAGTCTCCCATATTTATCACTGTGCATTCCATGAATGAAACTGTTGTGGTGAGTTTCATTAACTGAGACAGGCTGGAGTCATGGTATGGAATATCACTGSTGCAAYGCTTTTCTTTGCAGAAYGGCTGAAACAACCAGCAGCTGGTTACTGGTATAGACAAGGAGGACTTGATCTGTGATTGCACATTGCTTTGTCCTTATCACTGAGATCTCAGTAGCTTTCAGCAATTTCCTAATATGGCATAAATAAGGCTTGACATGATTTTTTTTTTTTTAAATCAGTTTCGCTAAGTGAGTTTTGAAACTTTGTTCTTATGGTACAAATTTTTGGTGTACTGACGTTGATGATTTTCTTTGCTGGTAAAGTATGGCCACAGAGGGGATATTGCATTTTGGAAAGGCAAGCATCAGTGCCTTT
>NW_026625125.1:15811-16972 GCF_030028575.1 Malurus melanocephalus | reverse complement strand
TCCACTCTCAGGGTCCCCCCAACCTTCCCTTCCACTCTCAGGGTCCCTAAAACCTTCCCTTCCACTCTCAGGGTCCCTAAAACCTTCCCTTCCACTCTCAGGGTCCCTAAAACCTTCCCTTCCACTCTCAGGGCCATCCCGAGCGTTCCTGTGGGGTTTTATTGGGATTCAGGCACGGCAAGGGCTCCTTTCAGCTCCCTCCATGGGCTGGAGCTGCCCCTCACCTGCTCTATTTTCAGCCCTTCATCTCCATCCCCTCCTGGCTCACAAATCTCACAAATCACACAAATTTCACGAATCTCACAAATAATTTCACAAATCACACAAATTTCACAAATCCCACAAATCTCACAAATCATACAAATGTCACAAATCACACAAATCTCACAAATCACACAAATGTCACAAATCACACAAATCACACAAATCTCACAAATCACACAAATCACACAAATCTCACAAATCTCACAAATCTCACAAATTTCACAAATCTCACAAATCACACAAATCCCACAAATCTCACAAATTTCACAAATCACACAAATTTCAAAATCTCACAAATCACACAAATCCCACAAATCCCACAAATTTCAAAATCTCACAAATCTCACAAATAATCTCACAAATCTCACAAATATCACAAATCACACAAATTTCACAAATCTCACAAATCTCACAAATAATCTCACAAATCACACAAATCTCACAAATCACACAAATTTCACAAATCTCACAAATAATTTCACAAATCTCACAAATCTCACAATTCTCACAAATCTCACAAATCTCACAAATAATTTCACAAATCTCACAATTCTCACAAATCTCACAAATAATCTCACAAATCTCACAAATAATCTCACAAATCCCACAAATCTCACAAATCCCACAAATCTCACAAATTTCATAAATCTCACAAATTTCACAAATCACACAAATCTCACAAATAATTTCACAAATCTCACAAATAAGTTCACAAATCTCACAAATCCCACAAATCTCACAAATCCCACAAATAATTTCACAAATCTCACAAATCCCACAAATTTCACAAATCTCAATAATCCCACAAATCTCACAAATCCCACAAATAATTTCACAGATCTCACAAATCTCACAAATTTCACAAATCTCACAAATAATTTCACAAATCTCACAAAT
>NW_026625125.1:13066-14978 GCF_030028575.1 Malurus melanocephalus | reverse complement strand
TCACAAATCTCACAAATCTCACAAATCCCACAAATCTCACAAATTTCACAAATCCCACAAATTTCACAAATCATACAAATGTCACAAATCCCACAAATCACACAAATTTCACAAATCTTACAAATAATCTCACAAATCACACAAATCCCACAAATTTCACAAATTTCACAAATCTCAGAAATCACACAAATCTCACAAATAATTTCACAAATTTCACAAATCTCACAAATTTCACAAATCTCACAAATTTCACAAATCTCACAAATCTCACAAATCACACAAATCCCACAAATTTCAAAATCTCACAAATCTCACAAATAATCTCACAAATCTCACAAATCCCACAAATCACACAAATCTCACAAATCTCAAAAATCTCACAAATCTCACAAATTTCAGAAATCACACAAATTTCACAAATCTCACCAATCCCACAAATCTCACAAATTTCACAAATTTCATGAATCACACAATCACACAAATCTCACAAATCCCACAAATCTCACAAATTTCACAAATCTCACAAATCACACAAATCTCACAAATCTCACAAATCACACAAATCTCACAAATTTCAAAATCTCACAAATTTCACAAATCTCACAAATCTCACAAATAATCTCACAAATCTCACAAATAATTTCACAAATCTCACAAATCCCACAAATTTCACAAATCTCACAAATCTCACAAATCCCACAAATCACACAAATCTCACAAATAATCTCACAAATCTCACAAATCCCACAAATCTCACAAATCACACAAATCTCACAAATTTCAAAATCTCACAAATTTCACAAATCACACAAATCTCACAAATCACACAAATCTCACAAATCACACAAATCTCACAAATCACACAAATTTCACAAATCTTACAAATTTCAGAAATCACTCAAATCACACAAATCTCACCAATATCACAAATCTCACAAATAATCTCACAAATAATTTCACAAATCTCACAAATCTCACAAATCTCACAAATAATTTCACAAATCTGTCCCCAATTCCCCATTCCTGTGGCAGGCGGGCGTTTCCTCCGGTGAAAACCGGGACAGATCCAGTCAGGATTCCCGGTAGGATTGGACAATTTGGATGTTTGGAAGCTCCAGTGTTGGTTTTAAGGGCCGAAGGTGCAGCTTAACAAAATTTAAAAAATCAGCATCGAATTCCCTCTGTTTGCCTCATCACTGSTTTCACTGGGACTGTGAAAATTTTGGGGTAAAGGCGTCTTTTCAGTTTTTTCATAAATTTCACAGGAACAGCCCCAAACCTGACCTGGCACCCTCAGTCACTGCCAAAATCCACTCCATAAATCAGAATTATTTAAAAACTCCTTCTCCTCTCCTCTCCTGCAGCTGTGGAGCCCCAGAAATAGATTTAATTTTTTTTTTAATTTTTTTTAAATTTTTTTTTAATTTTTTTTTAATTTTTTTTTTTCAATTATGACTCACGCTGTTGTCTCGATGGATGCGAAATAGGGTCTGGATAATAGATAAAAATATTCATAATTTCTTGTGCTTAATTGAAAAGTTTATTTTAATGAAAATAGAGCATTTCAGGGAATTCCCAGCCATTACCTCATTTCCCTGGAAGGCGCATTCCTGGTGCCAGGGGGCTCCTCCTTTTCTGTTTCACACCAGTTTGGGGTGAATTTTATCCATTTTAGAGCAGAATGGGTTCAAGTGCTGCTTCTTAAACCCAGCTTAAGAGGGGGCTGCTTCTTAAGCAGGGCCCAGCTAAACCCTGGCTTTGCCCACCTTTCCCTCTCAGAGCATCTTCCCACGGAGCCCAGAAAATCGGGAATTTTCCAATTCTGTCCCAAAATCCTGGATGTTCCACAGTCCTGGATGTTCCACGATCAGCTTAAACCAGCCCAAAACAGCTCAGGACAAAGCAGAGCCCA
>NW_026625125.1:8552-10463 GCF_030028575.1 Malurus melanocephalus | reverse complement strand
GTGACCCCACAATTCCTATCTCAGTGACCCCACAATTCCTGCCCCAGTGACCCCACAATTCCTGCCCCAGTGACCCCACAATTCCTGCCTCAGTGACCCCACAATTCCTGCCCCAGTGACCCCACAATTCCTGCCCCAGTGACCCCACAATTCCTGCCCCAGTGACCCCACAATTCCTGCGACAGTGACCCCACAATTCCTGCGACAGTGACCCCACAATTCCTGCTCAGGTGCCTCTGGAGCAGCCCTGCTTCTCCCAAATCACCCTTGGCCTTCCTTTGGCCACCTCCACCCATTTCCAGGAGCTGAATATTCCCTGGGGAAAAGGAGAACGGATTTTTCCATTTCTCCAGACACATTTGGGCTGTGGTGAAACAGCTGGACATTGTGAATAGAGCAGGAAAAAAGGGTTCTGTCTGGATTATTAATTTCCAGGGGAAAGGGAAAGGTTAATTTAAAAGAATTTAAAAAATGGCTCCTTGTCGAGCTGCAAACAGAAAGGGAACAGGAAGAATTTTGGCATTTATGACTCTTGTTGTCATAGAAACTGAACCTGATATTTCCATAGAGCGATTCGGAACAGTAACAAATACCGGACTTTATAACGGGGATGAATTAAGATCAATTTAAGATTTTCAATACATTSTCAGGCAGATCAAAYATYGRTTTATTTYGCATTGCCAAGTTGTTATCAGAGCSCTCAAAAACATGGGTGATRAATTTAAATGGAGCTGATSTGGCATTTGGAGGATATYATTGGAATTTGGAGWGRGATTTTAYAATAACCCACAACATTTCTGTGCTGTGTCCTGTGGGACACGGCTCTTGCTTGCCCCACATTTGCATGAAAAAATCATTTATGTGCAGTTCTGGGTGTCCCGAGGGCAATTTTGGGNGAACCCCAAAAGAACAGTTCATGGGATGGACTCAGCTCCTCCAAACCCAGAGGTGGATCTCGGTGTCCTGGGAATTCTGCTGTCCCTGAGGTCCCCGGTTCGGGGTGGCTCTGGATGTGCTGGAGCAGGGATGGGGCTCACTGAAAGCTCTGCTCTGCCCTCAGGGGATTTGTGGGTGTTTGTGGCCAAAAAGAACCCCAAAAGAACAGTTCATGGGATGGACTCAGCTCCTCCAAACGCAGAGATGGATCTCGGTGTCCTGGGAATTCTGCTGTCCCTGAGGTTCGGGGTGGCTCTGGATGTGCTGGAGCAGGGATGGGGCTCACTGAAAGCTCTGCTCTGCCCTCGGGGGATTTGTGGGTGTTTGTGGTCAAAAGGAACCCCAAAAGAACAATTCATGGGATGGACTCAGCTCCTCCAAACCCAGAGATGGAACTCATGTCCTGGGAATTCTGCTGTCCCTGAGGTCCCCGGGTCCCCAGGCTGGGCTCCAAACGGGACAGGAACACCCCAAACCACAGAAATGCAGCTCCTTCCACATTATCCAAAGGGTTTCATTTCTGCTGTTCCATGAGGATTCTGTGGGATTTCTGCTCACAAAGGATTTTTCGGTGCATCTCTCCCTCTGCCCTCCTGATTCATCACTAGCTGAAGTGCACCAGCAGGGTGGGGGCTGTGGGTCTTCAAAGGGACCCCAAATCTCTGACAAGGAGCTCCAAAATACATCCCGGCCTTTCTTTTTGTTGGTTTTCCTGGTAAAGGTGATCATTCGGGGTTTTTCTGCACATTCTGGGCAGCTCCTGTTGTTCTGTCCATCCTGCCCTGTCCACTCTGATTCCTGATGATTTTTGCTTTTCCTTTTCACCCTTTCTGTCCCCTCTGTGCATCCCCTGCACCCCTTATCCCACATGTTTGTAATTCCTGATATTCCAGCTCAGTTCAGGAGTTCTGCTGGGCACAGACCAAACATCCTGAGGAAGGGCTCAGTGTGCCCTGGGCTATCTTAAACCCGAGC
>NW_026625125.1:6778-7796 GCF_030028575.1 Malurus melanocephalus | reverse complement strand
TTCTGCCTTTTTCAAGGTGTCCCAGATCGGGGTCTGGCAGAATCAGGAGCATCATTTGGGGTTCCCAAATCCTAAATCCTACTCACCAGTTGGGGCTGTGAAAGGCGTGGTGAGGATCTGCCATTCCAAATGCTTTGGCACATCCCAGAGCGGCCACTGGAACCACCAAAAATTGGGTGTTAAAGGGGGTTTTGGATCATTTTGATGATGAATTGCTGCCTCCCGTGTCGTTATGAGTGCAGGGCTTCAAAGTGAGCACTTCTTTAAAAAAAAAAAAAAAAAAAAAAAAAGTCATGTTTGATTAAAAAATTCCAAAAATGGGTATCTTACCACAGTTGCTTGCGTGTTAGTCCTCACTGGACTTTTACAGGAAATTTTACAAACAAAATTTCAATTTACAATTTACAAACAGGAAAAAAAAAATCTTTATCCTGCAATTCCAAAACCATCTTTAATGCAGGTTTATTCAGCTTTGTGTTCCATCTGGAGATTTTCTTGTGTTTCATGGAGTGGGTTGGAGGATCCTCCGTCAAAGTGACTTYGATTTTGTTGTTGAAAGTTGGAAATTGTGTCAAGACAGAGCTTTAGGTTTTTCTGGGCTTGGAGAGGGGACCAGGGAAAGGTTTTTGTGTCCCCAGAGGGTGCTGGCACTGCCCAGGCTCCCCAGGGAATGGTCCCAGAGAGCTCCAGGGATGCTCAGGGGGGATTTTGGGGGGTCTGGGCAGGGATGGGGTGGATTTATGGATTTATGATCCCTGTGGGTCCCTCCAGCCCAGAACATTCCATCACAACACTGAGGCAGTTTTTCACTTCAGGAGTATTTTTTTTCTTTCTTTCTTTTTCTGCTGTTGCTCTTCTCATGACTCTCAGACCCTTCTGCTGTCGTGTTTTTAAACGCTCAGCTCTGCCCTGGGCAGCACAATTTTAGAGGATTAGCACAAAGCAGGGGAATGAGAAATGATGAAATGATGAAATGAAATGATGGTGTCACCGCTGGCCAGTCCCTGCAGCGAGCTCC
>NW_026625125.1:2448-4821 GCF_030028575.1 Malurus melanocephalus | reverse complement strand
CCTGGGGAATCAGAGGTTTTCCATATTCCTGGAATATTCCCTGTGCCAAAACCTGGGGAATATTCCCGGTTTCCCAGAGGTTTTCCGTATTCCTGGAATGTTCCCTGTGCCAAAACCTGGGGAATGTTCCAGGTTTCCCAGAAGTTTTCCGTATTCCTGGAATATTCCCCGTGCCACGCCTGGGCAATATTCCAGGTTTCCCAGAGGTTTTCCATATTCCTGGAATATTCCAGGTTTCCCAGCGGTTTTCCATATTCCTGGAATATTCCAGGTTTCCCAGAGGTTTT
Organism: Malurus melanocephalus; assembly: GCF_030028575.1. Lineage (NCBI taxonomy): Eukaryota > Metazoa > Chordata > Aves > Passeriformes > Maluridae > Malurus > Malurus melanocephalus. The sequence continues at coordinate 4,534 of NW_026625125.1, read as the reverse complement.
CCATATTACTGGAATATTCCCTGTGCCACGCCTGGGCAATATTCCAGGTTTCCCAGAAGTTTTCCATGTTCCTGGAATATTCACCCTGTCCCGCTGTGAAATTCCTGCGAAATGATTTCTGCATTTCCACCGAGCGGGAGCCGCCGAGCCGGCGATGCTGAAGCGTTAATATCTGTCCGTGTCCGGCGTTTAGCAGCGCATTTCCCAGAGAATACAGAGGCAATTGTTAACGTCATGTCTGATTTCCTTCCCGGRGATGCGAGATGGACAAAGATTTACTGCAAGTGTTCTTTTCGGCGGCGGATTCTGACAGCGAAGATGAATCCTCGGTGCCGCTGCTGCTGCTGTCCACTCCGCAATCTCCCTCTGTAATTAATGAGCTGTCAGAGCTGCTCAAAGCCCTGCCAAGGGATGCCTGGGACGCCGGGAAAATCGGCTCTGAAACCAGGAGTCAGCTCCGAGCTGCTCTTTTCCCGACCTTGCAACTCTCATTATTGATTTGGGGTCATTTCCACCTGTTTAGGCAAACCAGGAGTGAAGKCAAAGCGGCAGAGAAGCTTTTCAAGTCTCCCTGTCAGGTTTTCCATCATTTCCAATATTTAGTTCCGGTGCCTGCGAGGATTCTTCAATGCATGAACTGCACCGAAACGTTTCCTGCTCACCTGGTTCTGAGCTGCAAAGGGAAATCGGGGACCTGCAGCTCCTGTTTGTCACCAAAATCATTCACAGGGTRAAATGTGATTTGTGCGGCTGAACTGCATTAATAAAACCACTCACTGCGTTCATTCCCCAGAGCTTATTAAAATCCAAGGTACTTCTGAAAAAGAGCCCCTCAGATTTCAGCGTATGGCTGCAGTGTAATCATAACAGGACAAAATAATTTATTAATCGCGCATTTATTGGATTAATCCCTTTTGCTCACTATTCAAGAGTTTTTCGAGGGTCTCACAGCCCTCGTGACACGGCCCAGGATTGATGTTTGTCTTTGGTTTTTCCAGGAGGGACATTCCAGGGGAGTGAATCTGCTCTGGTGGCACCCGGGGCACAGGGGACACCGGTCCCTCCTGTCCCTCGTGTTGGGGACTGTCCCTCTGCCTCCCCCGGCCGCCCCAGGATGACACAAATTCAGGATTTTCTGAACCCCGGGACACCCCCGATGTCCTCTCCCAGGGTGACACAAATTCAGGATTTTCTGAACCCCGGGACACCCCCGATGGCCCCTCCAGGATGACACAAATACAGGATTTTCTGAACACAGGGACACCCCCGATGGCCCCTCCCAGGATGACACAAATTCAGGATTTTCTGAACACCAGGATGACACAAATTCAGGATTTTCTGAACACCAGGATGACACAAACAGAGGATTTTCTGAACGCCGGGACACCCCCGATGGCCCCTCCCAGGATGACACAAATACAGGATTTTCTGAGCCCCGGGACACCCCCGATGGCCCCTCCCAGGGTGACACAAATTCAGGATTTTCTGAACAGGGACACCCCCGATGGCCCCTCCCAGGATGACACAAATTCAGGATTTTCTGAACACCAGGATGACACAAATTCAGGATTTTCTGAACACGGGGACACCCCCGAGGGCCCCTCCCAGGAGGACACAAATACAGGATTTTCTGAACACCGGGACACCCCCGATGGCCCCTCCCAGGGTGACACAAATACAGGATTTTCTGAACACCAGGATGACACAAATACAGAATTTTCTGAACACCAGGATGACACAAACTCAGGATTTTCTGAACACCGGGACACCCCCGAGCGCCCCTCCCAGGGTGACACAAATTCAGGATTTTCTGAACCCCGGGATGACACAAATACAGGATTTTCTGAACACCAGGAAGACACAAATACAGGATTTTCTGAACACCGGGACACCCCCGAGCGCCCCTCCCAGGAGGACACAAATTCAGGATTTTCTGAACACCAGGATGACACAAATAGAGGATTTTCTGAACACTGGGACATCCCGATGGCCCCTCCCAGGATGACACAAATACAGGATTTTCTGAACACCAGGATGACACAAATTCAGGATTTTCTGAGTCCCGGGACACCCCCGATGGTCCCTC
>NW_026625125.1:0-2204 GCF_030028575.1 Malurus melanocephalus | reverse complement strand
AGAGGATTTTCTGAACACCGGGACACCCCCGAGGGCCCCTCCCAGGATGACACAAATTCAGGATTTTCTGAACACCAGGGTGACACAAATTCAGGATTTTCTGAACCCCGGGACACCCCCGATGTCCTCTCCCAGGATGACACAAATTCAGGATTTTCTGAACACCGGGACACCCCGAGGGACCCTCCCAGGGTGACACAAATACAGGATTTTCTGAACACCGGGACACCCCGATGGCCCCTCCCAGGGTGACACAAATACAGGATTTTCTGAACCCCGGGACACCCCGGATGGCCCCTCCCAGGATGACACAAACACAGGATTTTCTGAACACCAGGATGACACAAATTCAGGATTTTCTGAACCCCGGGACACCCCCGATGTCAAACAGAGCGCCCAGTGTTCCCAGCGGGACCTGGCTGATGGATTTTGGGTGTGAGCCTCCATCCCCTGGCTCCAGCATTCCCAGGAAAGCTGCACCTGAGGAACAGAGCTCTGCTGGAACACCCCTGGAATGGGCTGTGCTTCTGTGGGCAGCCAGAACAGCAGGAATGAGTCTGGGGATGGGCAAAGAGTCCCAAACACAGTCGGGTTAGGGATGATAACGGGAACTGTGCGGCTGCGGGCAGAGCTGAGCGTTCAGAGCCTGCGCTGGGAGCCAGGAACGTGTGAGGAGCTGCTGGAACATCCCGGTGAGTTATCAGCGCCTCCTTAGAGCCTCCCTGACCCTGGAACGGGCTGTCCTGAACGCTCAGAGCCTGCGCTGGGAGCCACGAACTGCTGGAACATCCCGGTGAGTTATCAGCGCCTCCTCAGAGCCTCCAGCAGCCTCCCTGCCCCATGAACGGGCTGTCCTGAACGCTCAGAGCCTGCGCTGGGAGCCACGAACGTGTGAGGAGCTGCTGGAACATCCCCGTGAGTTATCAGCACCTCCTTAGAGCCTCCCTGACCCATGAACGGGCTGTTCTGGGAGCTCAGAGCCTGCGCTGGGAGCTATGAACGTGTGAGGAGCTGCTGGAACATCCCGGTGAGATATCAGCATCTCCTCAGAGCCCCCAGCAGTCACCCTGACCCTGGAACGGGCTGTCCTGAGAGCTCAGAGCCTCCGGCTGGGAGCCAGTAACGTGTGAGGAGCTGCTGGAACATCCCCGTGAGTTATCAGCGCCTCCTCAGAGCCTCCCTGACCCTGGAACGGGCTGTCCTGAGAGCTCAGAGCCTCCGGCTGGGAGCCACGAACTGCTGGAACATCCCGGTGAGTTATCAGCATCCCCTTAGATCCTCCCTGCCCCATGAACCGGCTGTTCTGAGCGCTCAGAGCCTGCGCTGGGAGCTATGAATGTGTGAGGAGCTGCTGGAACATCCCCGTGAGTTATCAGCGCCTCCTCAGAGCCCCCAGCAGCCTCCCTGACCCTGGAACGGGCTGTCCTGGGACCTCAGCCCCTGCTGCGGCAGCCCAGCCCGCAGAGCGCTGCATTTCACCGGCTGAGGGGCTCACTCTGCCCCGTGACACATCCTGGCGTTCTGCGGGGTCAGGAGCTCGGGATCAGCGTTCTGGATCAGCATTCCTGAGAGTGGGATCACCCTGAGAGTGGGATCATCCTGAGATTGGGATCATCCTGAGATTGGGATCATTCTGAGAGCGGGATCATCCTGAGATTGGGATCATCCTGAGATTGGGATCATCCTGAGTGCAGGATCATCCTGAGATCGGGATCGTCCTGAGAGCGGGATCATCCTGAGAGCGGGATCATCCTGAGATCGGGATCATCCTGAGAGCGGGATCATCCTGAGATCGGGATCATCCTGAGAGCGGGATCATCCTGAGAGCGGGATCATTCTGAGAGCAGCTCCCGGAGCCCGGCGCTACCAGCAGACACATCCCGGGGTGATGGCACCGAGAGCGGGGTCCCCTCTGTGACAGGCACATCCCGGGGTAATGGCACCGAGAGCGGGGTCCCCTCTGTGACAGGCACATCCCGGGGTGACAGGGACATCCCGGGGTGATGGCACCGCTGTGACAGGGACATCCCGGGGTGATGGCACCGAGAGCGGGGTCCCCGCTGTGACAGGGACATCCCGGGGTGATGACACCGCTGTGACAGGGACATCCCCGGGGTGATGGCACCGAGAGCGGGGTCCCGCTGTGACAGGCACATCCCCGGGGTGATGGCAGCGCTGTGACAGGGACATCCCGGGGTGATGGC
>NW_026625124.1:17094-18428 GCF_030028575.1 Malurus melanocephalus | reverse complement strand
GGCCTCCTAAACTCCAGAGCTCAGCCCCAGGAAGGAAGGCTGGAAATGGAAGCAGAGCTGGGTAGAGAAGCCAAAAGAAGTAGCTGAAGGAATGGGATTGTGAGACAGCAACTGGAAAAAGGTGAGACTGAGGGCGCATCCCAGGAAGTTGCTCTGCATTTTGTTGCCAGACCATCGAGGCAAAGCTGCAAGCTGAGCTAGCGGAAGCTCAGAGTCAACTCCAGACAGCACAGAAAAGGCACAAGAAAGAACTCCAAGGCACCAAAGAAGAAACGAATCTCCTCCTTGAGCAGAGGGAGGCTCTCCAAAAGCAGGTGAGTTAAACAGCAGTGGCACCACAGTTATCCAGCAGAGGATCTGGGCCCTTTTGCTTTTCCATGGCAGAGCAGCAGCTGATGGGATGATCCTTGGGGCTGCTTCGTGATGCAGCCTCCGTGACAGCTGCTGTGAGGGACCCTCRGTGCTCTTCTGAATCTCAGCTGCTGCCCCGGACAGCTGGGCTGGTCCTCTGGGTTGTTGGGCAGCAGCCATCAGCATGGATTCCTGCTGGCCTCTTGTTGCTGGCCTTGGTTTGGGAGGTGCTTTTTCAGGTGCCCTTGGTGAGGTACTTAGAGATTGCAACAAATTGTCCGTATCCATTGTGACTGTGGTGCTTTCAGGACAGGGAGAAATGGAAAGTTGTCCTTTGCCTTTCCTCACAGTCTCTGCTGTGGCTGACAGTGRCAGGGTGTGGCTGTAGCCTCTGACTGCTTTGTTCTCTGACTGCAGGTGGGAGAGTTGCAATGTCAGCTGGCAGCCTGCAGAGAGTGCCAGGAAACAACTGTCCAGAGAGCTCATCAATATGTGAGTGAGGCTGAGGAACAGTTAAAGCACAAGGTACTGGAGGTTGAGCACATCCAGAAATTGCTGGAGGAGGCAGAACATCGGAAGAAGGAGTTGCAAATGAACCTTAAAAACTTGGAGAAAGACAGGAGTCAATGGGAAGAAGTAGCACAGCAAAATTCTGTACTGCAGAGCTCCTTGAATRCCCTGGAGACGGAAAAAGTCAGGTAAATGAAAGCCTTGGGACTCTGCATTGTCGAGAATGGATTCCTTCTTTGCCATCTTTGCACCTGCCAGGGCAGTATTTCCTAAGTGGCAGAGTCCTGAGCTGTCCATGCAGGCGTGTCTCATTGTCTGGATGTGGTGTTTAATTTTCTTTTATTTAAGCATTCAGGTTCAGTTTTTCTGAAGACAAAGGCTTTTGGAGTAGCTCTTTTCCTCTAGAGGGTCCTTCTGTAYTTAGGTGGATGTGTTAACACTACCCCAGCTGCAGTGTAAGGAGCTGGATACAT
>NW_026625124.1:13586-14782 GCF_030028575.1 Malurus melanocephalus | reverse complement strand
TGCCAGTGAAAGTATTTTGTGGAGAAAGATGCCGTGGCTGGCAGTGCCATCTGGCTGTGCTATGGCTGAKCCYGAGCACAGRTGGTGCCTTTCAGGTGCCGTGTCTGTGCTAAGGAGCTGTAGGTGGMTGCCTCAGCTCAATTCCCCCTAACTCCAGGCCCTGCCAGAGTCTCCAGGCTATTGGCCTCTGGAGCAGGGCTGCACAGGCATCCCCACTCCTTCCTGTGCCTTTGGTTGCTCACTTTGCACAAGCCCAAGAGCAAACATACATTGCTGTTCCTCTGAAGCCTCCCCTTTTCTCTCCTGTTTTCTCTGCCTGGAAGTTTTCTTCATTTCTGTCATCTTTGGAAGCCCTTGTGTGCTTAGGGCCTGGCAAACATGGGCAGGCAGAGAAGACAATGCTGTTGACTCTGCAGCATGAACATGAATAGACCTTTGCTTTGCTTTTCCTTTTCTCCTCTCCCTTCTCTCATTCAGTGATGTGGAGGGCAGAAACAACCCTGAAGAAAGAGGCCACTGCCCTGTTGGAAGAGGCTGTGTCTCTTCATAAGGAAGTGGCATCCTTGCAGATGAAGTTGGAAAACCTGGAGAAGGAGAGGAAGGATGTGCTGGTAAGAATGGCAGATGCCAAGCCCCCAGCGGAAGCTTTTTGCCCCCAGTGTTGCCTGGAGCAATTCAGGATTTCTGAGCACACATGTCCTTGCCTTGATGTCCAGAGGTCCTTTTGCTCCATGTTTACTGACTGGGTTCGGGGATCTTTTCTCCCATGCAATGTACAGGTGGAACATGAACAGAGGACAGCTTTTACAACAGAGCTCCCCACAGAAGGCTTTATGTTGCCTGTCTCTCAGTCAGACCAGGATAATTCCTTGACTTTTGAAAGAGAAGAGTCCTCGATTAACTCAGGGGAGCAGCAGCCCTCCTGCTGAGCCACAGCCTGTGGAGGAATGGGTCAGTGGCCCTAATATGTGCTTTGGAAATTGGARTTGGGTTCCTAAATCCTGTGGGAAGTCTSTCTCCTAGACCTGTGCTGGCTGAGGGTTGTAYVTGGGAAGGGTTTGGCARCMATGAACTGGACTTGTTGATCATCTGAGCTCTGTTCATGGGCAGTGTGGGAGCCTGTTCCTTTCCCCTTCCCCAAGGGCACAGTGCTGGTGAGGGCTGCACTTGGAGGCTGTGTGTGCCCCGACAGCCGG
>NW_026625124.1:12243-13042 GCF_030028575.1 Malurus melanocephalus | reverse complement strand
TGATCATCTGAGCTCTGTTCATGGGCAGTGTGGGAGCCTGTTCCTTTCCCCTTCCCCAAGGGCACAGTGCTGGTGAGGGCTGCACTTGGAGGCTGTGTGTGCCCCGACAGCCGGTACCGTGGRGCTGCGGRTGCTCCTGCTGGCGTGGGCTTGTCTGAGCCGGGCCTTGTCCCTCTTTCAGGTGTCCCTGCTGCACTCACAGCTGGCCAAGACTGGCAGGACAACCTGGAGARCTGTGCAGGGAGCAGGCAGGAGACACCCCCATAGAGTGACAAGTGCAGAAAGGACCTCCTTCCTTCCTAAACTTCTCAGAGAGGAGCCAGGGTGCAACTGGATGCAGTCTTTGCCTCGGACTTCATCAACAGCGTATATACAAATGATTGTACAGGTGTAATTGAACTTTTATACAACTGTGTTCCCCTGGATGAAGGATATATTCATAAAAAAATAAAGAGTTCTATAATCACGATTAAACTGAAAGATCATTATCAGAATTATTTACTACCCAGTACAATAAAATGTAACTTCCAGTATAGTGCATTATATTTGAACCAACACTGAAGCAGTTCTATTMAAGCCAGCAAAACCAATCATTAATTAAAGATTGATGCTTTTCCCCCAAACCAATGACCATGGGCAAATATTACTCTCAGCCTGAGGGAGTGACCTTGAAGGGCCTCCCGACTCCAGGGAGGAACCTGCAGAAGGGAGACGTGACATGAACCACTTTGGTGAGGGCAGGAGAATCCTGCCATGTGTGGAGCATTTTCATTTGTCCTTAGCAAACCGCAACCTGTTT
>NW_026625124.1:5980-9608 GCF_030028575.1 Malurus melanocephalus | reverse complement strand
CATTACACCAGACTTAGAGATGGGCACAAAGGAGGGTCTGAAGAACTACAGGCTGATCGGCTCCATTGGAATCCATGGGAAGGTGATGGAGCAAATGSTCCTGGACAGCCTTTCAAGAAACTGGGAGGGAAGGGCATTGGGAAAAGCCAGCATAGATTTACCATGACAAAATCATGCCGGGYCAACCTGAYTGACTCTGTGAATAACGGGAGACCAGGGATGGGGTTGCCTGGCATTGCAAAACATTTATCCAGACACTGCCTGGGTTGTGCAGAGAAAATCATTCCATGGCATATAAACTTTACTGGAGTTTTTACATACTCATACAGTCAAAACCCACAGAAATACATTGGTTCAATGGTCATTGGTCCCCAGTGACACAGTGCTTAGTATCTGGTTGCCTATTGGTTATCGATCTCTTTGCCTTTGATGTTCATTAGCTGCTCACTATTGGTTCTCTTTTCCCAGACCAGGTGTTTCCAGCAATGCCAGTGGGGATGTTTGGAGTTGATGTTTGTTAATGGTCGTTGTCTTTGGTGTATCTTCTGTGCTACTCCCAGTCTGCTGWGATGTTAAGCTCATCAGACCTTGCCTGGTGAAACAGTCCCCTGAAAAGGAACTTCAATTCCCTTCTCCCCTGGCAAAGGCAAGCAAAACCCCTGAATACAGTTCTGTAACAGATGTTTAACYTGGAATAATTTCCAAGATCCTGAAGCTCCCCCACCCCCCACAGCCTCTGCAAAGCCCCTCACATCCAGCCAGGATCCCCTCGAGACTCCTCTCCATCTCCAAACACATAGGGCCAGTCATCCCCCAGCCCTCTAAACCCCCCAACCTCCCCTTTCACTAAATTCTGCCAGCATCCCCAAGCCCTCCACCAGCCCCAGCCCTGTAGCCCCCTAAAATCCTCCCAGTAGCCCCCAGGATGCCCTGAGCCCCCTCTCCAGCTCCAAACTCATAGAGCCAGKCATCCACCAGTGTGGCCACACAATTCCTGCCAGCCGTTSCCAGAGGGGCTGAAGCYCCACAGTTCCTTGGTCAGGACCCCCAGCCAGCTGCCACTCGAAGACSACCAGGGTGTCCCCCCAGGCCACGGCCATGTGTGAGTACCAGTGGCCATAGCAGGGTGGGGAGAATAGGGGTTTGTTTGGGGTCAGGGCATGTGATATGGGGTTTTGGGGGAGAGCTTTGGGGAAGTTCTGAGGAGCTGGGGCGTCATAAAGTGGTTGGGTGTCTCTGGGACATTTTTAGGTGCTGACGGGAGGGTTTGGACTGGCTATGTGGATGTTTTGGGAGTCTGAGGGAGGTGACACAGGAATTTTGGGGACTCAAATTAGCCTTACGTCCCCCCTTTCTGAAACAGTTAATATTCATAACCTTGGAAATCTCTGGAGTTTGGCATGACCTTTAGAGAGAAGCAGTCTGTGTCGATTAGTTTTCTAAAAATAAAATCTTTCTAAAATACATTAATTGATTCCTATAGTTGCACTGATCATGAACTGTGTATTTTGCAGGGGAGACACACTAATGGGGGACATGGATAGGCTGATTGYGAAGCCCAAGTACCTTCCAAGTACCTCCACCAACAGGGAAAGGGAGAGGGTGTGATGCGGCTGGCGAATGAGGAGAAAAGGTGGCCACTTGCTCCAACGAATGAGAGAGACCCAATTGGCCACACACTTGATGGACTCTCTCCCTTTTGTCAGGAAAATTAATCCACAAACACCAGAGGTTTATGTTCAAAAAGGAGACAGAGGAGACCTGTAACTTTATTTGAATAAAGGGAGAGGGCATGGAACATTCCCATGGGGTCTCTCAAATTGCTGGAGGGCGCAGCCTCCTTTTTATCCTAATTTTCAGGCTGCATTTCCCTCTTTGTTTCCCCATTGGCTGAGGTAATTGAGAGGTACAGATTCTCCAAATCGCCTGATACAGGCCCCCATCTAATATGCATTTCCCCCCCACCCCCCTTTTTTTATTCTTTGTGTCTCTGTTCTTTTTCTCTCAGTCCAGGGATTTAGAACTGTCTTGGGTGAGGAACAGTCTGTGTCAATTGATGGAATTCCTCTGGAATTTATGGTTCCTTCCATTGCTCCTTTCACCCATCAGTATCTGGCCTTATCTACCAGCAGACTCCATAATTTGTTTATAAAGACATTGATCATTCCTTTCAGTCTCCCCTCTTCTTGTCTTCTCAATAATTGTCTTTACAAATCCTAATTACCATTGACTTAATTTTCTCTTCCTGGGTCTTTTTTGAATTTGTGATTTTTGCAGCAACATAATTTTCTGCCTTTTGGTAACCATTTTTGGATCAGTAGGCATGGCTACTGTTGTCATCCCCTTGATCACATGCTGAATGTGCTGCACTAAGCAAGGTGTCACGCACGGTAGAAAGTTTAGACTTGCCATAGCACATAAGAGGAAAAAAGCATTCGTTTGACCCATGGACCACCAGTTAACTATGAAAACATGTCTCATTACCATCCTTTTCCCATTTTTGGGTGCTCCCTCCATGCCAAGGATGCAATTGGCTGCTTTTTTTTTTTTCCTAAATAAATCATCGTACACTATGACTCCTAATTGATTTCTCTGAACTTGCGTTAGCAAATAGAATAATGGTCCAATATACCCCACATAACATATCCCTGACCAGTTTGGAGGCAACTTGCAACAAGCATGTTGGCCACAAATCCAATAATGCCCTTTCAAAGCCCAGGTTCCATTAGAAAAGGGGCCTTTCCAATTTTCATCAATTGGTGGGTCAAAATAAAGCTTCTTTCCTGGGTCTAACAGTCCCCCCACAAAAGTTGGCCCACCACAGGAATCACAATAATTGCATTTCCAAGCTYCCACATGAGGTTTCTACCTACAGTTACATTCCAGATCTGTTTTGTTAGATCTGGACCAGAACTCATTAAAAGTGTTGAGCTCTGTTTCGGTGTTGCCACTTCCACTGACAGTCACAGACAACATGTGTCCTATTTGTGSAATTATCTCGGGGGCAGCTTAAAAATAAATGGTCAAAAAAGCTGTAACTCCCCACCGCTTCACAGTCTTCAAAATCCATTCGCTAATTATGGTAGCAACACCTTACTCAGCTACCATTAGTGAGTTTAACATGTGTTTGATTCTATCTGCCTCGATATTTGGAGCAATCACAAGGAGGGCAGTTGGGGCCCAACAATATAAACCCAAAGATGAAGTCCAGTCACAAACACTTTTCCCCATGTATACACCCCCTGCTCTATTTAGGCAATAAATGCCTCTTTCAGAAGAATGAAGTCATTAGGGACACCCTTCCTCATCCCAAAATCCTGTTCAATTACGGACTTCACTTATGGTGCTGAACCACCATTTAAGTTCGACTGGACATCCATGGCCAGTCTTCAGGTCCTCCTGGCCCTCTGCGCACCCAACAATTGCTAAGATTAAAGGCTTTTGTTACATTTCCTAGGGTTAAAAAAATGACACCTATGGCCCAAACCTAACTGACAATATAAAGGTAAGATTATTAAGAAAAACATTCTAATGGTGTAATCTAATCACCTAATTTAATTCTCACGTTACCTTCTGCACCACCTGTAGTGAGTGAAGGCACAGAAACCACTTAACATAAAGAAAACAA
>NW_026625124.1:2377-5299 GCF_030028575.1 Malurus melanocephalus | reverse complement strand
AGAGGCCAGACAAAGTAAAGAGAATGAGAATACACAACTTTAATCCAGGCCTAACAGRCCCACKGGTACATTAGGGCAGACAAAAGCCTCCTCCTGAGGCTACACCCAAAATGGACACYRGGTCACGAGATCTYCACCTTTTATAAGTTCTGCCTTATTAACATATTGGGTCTTAATTCTCCAGTGATCTTTACAGGTGATGATGTCAATCACCCCAAACTTGGTCCCCCCAAAACTCACTGTTGTTTACATATTTTGGGGCTCTGAGGCAGCGAGGTATCCTTGGATTCAGGCTCAGAGAGTGATTATTTTGTCTAAAGATGAGAGAATGGTAGTTTTTAGTGCTGTACTAGAGAAGTACAAGAATACAGACGCACGAAAATATAGAAACGAAAAATCCTAAGGCATCGCTATCACCAGCTTCAAGAGATGTTTATTTCCCCATTCATTTTTTTTCTAACTGGCCCGAACTCTGGGGATTTCAGGGGATATGGAGGTTGCAGTGTACCCTAAAGGAGTCATGACCCCTTGAAGAATTTTTCCTGTGAAGTGAGTTACTCTATTTGTGTCTATTGCTTCTACAATTCCATATCTTGAAATTATTTATTCCAAAAATACATTGATAACCAATCCTGTAGCTGCTGAAGCAGTTGGAAATGCTTCTGGCCATCCTCTTTGCTGACATACCAGGAGATATTTAAACCTTGCCGCTCAGGGCATTGCAGTAAAATCCACCTGGCATTTTTGGAAAGGAGGTGCAGGCCAAGGCCTCCCTCCCCTGGCAGTTTTCTTTGTAACTATTATAGGTTTTAGCACAAATCAAACAACTCTCAACAGATCGATTTGCCAGAGTAAAAAGACCCACAGCAACATATACCTTGAGGAAGGCTTCTGCCAATCCTCAAGAGTCCCAGTAACTCCCTTCATAAAATTGTTACAATATTTGTAGGGCCGAAGCATTTTGTAATCACTGTTTACCATACYTTGTAAACAATTTCTTTCCCCTGCTTCACTCTTTTAAATTATCTCAAGCTCCTCTGGCAGAAAAGACAATTTCTCTGGCAGTGGTGAGGCCACTGGGAGCAAACAGAGGATCGTAGAGATTTCTAGCCACAGAGCAGCTTTCCGAGCCTCTTCATCAGCCAGTCAATTTCCAATTGCTTCCTCTGAGCAAACTGCCTGGTATCCCCTAATGTTAATGATTATTGCCACCCCTTTTGGTAAATTCACCACTTCCAACAGGTGAGAAATTAAGCTCTCATGAGCTAATGTTTTTCCTCTGCAGCCTAATCAACCTCATTCTTCTCATAATTTTCCAAATGCCTGTATCACCCCATATGCATATTTAGAATCAGTAAAAATATTCACTAYCTTGTCCTGATAAATTTCAGAAGCTCTTACAAGTGCATACAGCTCTGCTGTATGAACTGAACATGTGGGCGGCAACCTCCCCCTTTCCTTTGGTTCCCTTCCATTGATGATAGTATATCCTGTCACTCACTTCCCTTCTACCACCCTTGAAAACACATCAGTAAACACATTTTCTCCTTCAGTTTAGGGAGTGTCTTGTAAACATTTCCTAGTCAGGGTCTAGAGATCTCTCACTTGAATGCATTCATGGGTTTCTTCCTCACCCCCCTCTTCATGGCTGTTCAAACAGACGCTGGGTTAAACCCTTCCCTGCTTCTCAATTCTAAGTCCTCCTGTTCCRTTAAACAAGTTTCATACTSTAATAAGTGAGTGTTGGTCATCAACTTYGAGGCTCTTTTGGTAAACAAAGCTTCAACTTGATGTGAAACTTTTTCAATTAGATATCCTCCTATTGTCAGATATTGGGCTTCACTCACCATCAAAGCTGTGCCTGCACAACTCTCCAGGGTCTAGCAGGATAGAAAAATAAGCAACCAGCCGCTGTGTTCCCCYGTGCTCTTGCACCAAAATTCCTTTAGCATAGCCCTGTTTAACATCCACCTATAGCTGAAAATTCCTTTCCGAGTCTGGAAAAGCTAAGACTGGGGCATTAACCAATTTGTCTTTTAATTTTCTAAAGCTTTGTTCTCCTTCTGGTGTCCATACGACAACATTAGGACTGTCTTGGATCAAAAAGTCATGTAACGATCTGGCTAAAATGTAAAAATTCTCAATCCATACTGGAGTCTGCAGTACTCCACTACTCCTAAAAACTGCTGTGATTTCTTTTTTATCTGGCATAATGGTACTTATAAAATTCCTTCTATTCTTTCTGGATCAATACACCAAAAACCTCCCAGCCAAATGTGTCTAGCTTGGTTTGAAAGACAGATTTTTACCAATGAAGTTGGGGACCTCCCTTTGGAGCAGCGAACATGACCTGCCTCTCCTCACCCCCCACCCTCCCCCCAACAAAGCTTTCAGTCAAAGAAAAGGGAATAACAGGGTTCAAGGATGTTTTTACTTGAATTGCTGGGCAGCCAGTCCAGGCATGAGGGGAATTTGCAGTGCTTGGGGGTTTTGGTTCTTTCTTGAGGCATTTTAGCACCCAAAGCCCCATTTTACACCTCCACATTTTTTTAATATATATTAAATATGGCTTTAACTTATTTTTATTTATTCATCCTTATTGGTTTTGGGGAGTTTCTGGTATTGACATGTTTTACTGCACATTCTCCCTTTTCAACCCTCCATTGTTCAAATGTACCTTAAATATAGCCTGAATATTTCATATTTATTCGAATTTATTCCATTTTCGTCAGTTTTGTTGAATTTTCAAGATTTTGGGATTTTTTTCGGTCATTTTGGGTACCGGGCCAGCCAATCCCTGAGGGCAGTTTGGCCGAGGCGGGATCAGCTCGCGCCCGCCCCCCGTCCCGCGCAGCCAATCCCTGAGGGCACTTTTCCCCGCCCGCGGTTTGGGCGCGAGCCGCCCCCACTTGTCAATCAAGC
>NW_026625124.1:0-1067 GCF_030028575.1 Malurus melanocephalus | reverse complement strand
CTAATGAACATCAAAGGCAAAGAGATCGATAACCAATAGGAAACCAAATACTAAGCACTGTGTCACTGGGGACCAATGAACATTGAACGATGTATTTCTGTGGGTTTTGACTGTATGAGTATGTAAAAACTCCAGTAAAGTTTGTATGCCATGGAATGATTTTCACTGCACAACCCAGGCAATGTGTGGATAAATGTTTTGCAATGCCATGGAACGCCATCCCTGGTCTCCCGTTATTCACAGAGTCAGTCAGGTTGGCCCGKCATGATTTTGTCATGGTAAATCTATGCTGGCTGTTCCCAATGCCCTTCCCTCTCAGTTTCTTGACAGGCTGTCCAGGAGGATTTGCTCCATCACCTTCCCATAGATTCCAAAGGAGCCGATCAGCCTGTAGTTCTTCAGACCCTCCTTTGTGCCCTTCTCTAAGTCTGGTGTAATGCTCTTTCCAGTTCTCAGGTACCACCTTCACTGGCCAGGCTCTTTTAAAGACAACAGACAGCTCCCATAGATTCCTCTGGTCCTTAGACGGGGTGTATGCCTGGCTCAGGAGCTCCCTAACTATTCTCCCCCTTCCCTACTGCTTCCACAGGAATGTCTGTACATTCCTCCTGGGTAAGGTGATTCTTCTTCCACAATTTTTTCATCCACATTCCTCCTTTCTGAGATGAGCTTGGTCACAAGTTCCCTGTTCAATTGAACTCCTGTCATCCAGGCATCTGATTCTGTTTGTCACCTTGCTAAGTTACCTTATTTTGAATAATGCCCACAAGCCCTGACCTTCTCATCCTCAGCCAGTTCCTGAGTGTTTTCAGGATCAAAATTCTTCTCTCCTATCAAAGGTCGTAGGAAGATAAGGGAATTAACATTTGGGCAAGTTTCAACTTCCATCCCTCATCAATAATGGAAAAATTGACCTGGGAGGGAAAGGAAGTCACAGAATACCAGTTTCAACCCTTGCCAAGGAGTTGTTCCTGATCTCCACAAAAGAGGGACTTGTATGGTTTGAAGAACCGTCATCCAATGATCTCTACTCCCCAGCTTTTACCTCCCTCAGAGTGCTCCTTCCC
>NW_026625123.1:15748-17518 GCF_030028575.1 Malurus melanocephalus | reverse complement strand
CACACCCTGAGCACCACCAGGAGTGACAATCTGCCCCAATCCAGCTGGATTAAAGGATTTCTCCATTTTTTGGGCTTTACAGTAAGCGCCAGGTACCAATTTCCAACAGGACGGGTCTGACCCGGAGCTGCTTTTCAACCCCACCATGGTTTGGGTTGGGAAAAGACCTGAAAGATCCCGTTCCAACCCTCACCACTAGCAGGGCCATGGATTACCTGGGATTTCGTGGAATAAAAACAGGCAGGGAAACATTTTCCCTGGGATTTCATGGGATAAAAACAGGCAGGGAGACATTTTCCCTGGAATTTCATGGAACACAAACAAGCAGGGATGCCTTTCCCTGGAATTTTGTGGAATAAACCAAGCAGGGACACTTTTCTCTGGAATTTCATTGAACACAAACGGGCAGGAACACATTTTCCCCTGGAATTTCATGGAGTAAAACAGGCAGGGAAACATTTTCCTGGAATTTCATGGAATACAAACAGGCAAGGACACATTTTTCCCTGGAATTTTGTGGCATAGCAGCTCCTTTGTGGGGAACAGTCCCTCCCCAGCCTTGGGGACCCATTAAGCAGAGCAGAGGTGACCCCCAGCTCTGCCCAGACCCCAAAGCTGCTGTGGGGTTCAGGCTCAGCCCGGGAATTGAGCCCCACAGCTCAATTTAGGGCCCTTTTAAAGGTGATCTGCGAAACAAATGTGAGCAGCGAGATAAGAACACAAAGCTGCCCCAAATCCTCGCTTTTACCAGGCTGAGGAGGGTGTGAGGAACGTAAATACCCCCCAAATCTCCATAAAAATGCCTTTATAGGGCCTGGGAAGTGATCTGGCTCCTTCAGGCTTGGCTGGGGATAGCCAAGGAAACAGCTCTGGGGATGGAGCGGGGCCTGGAGCTGGGGGTGACCCCAAAACCGCCCCACAAACGGCTGGGGGTGACTCCAAAACTGCCCCACAAACAGCTGGGGGTGACCCCGAAACTGCCCCACAAATGGCCGGGAGTGACCCCAAAACTGCCAGAGGTGACCCCAAAACTGCCCCACAAATGGCCGGGAGTGACCCCAAAACTGCCAGAGGTGACCCCAAAACTGCCCCACAAACGGCCGGGGGTGACCCCAAAACTGCCCCACAAATGGTACCTGTGGGGTTGGGCGGGACAGAAACCGGGCCCGGGTTCAGGGAGCTGTGGAAAATGAGATTGTTTGATGGAATAAGGGAATTCTGAGCGTGCTGGGTGAAAAGTGTCATGTTTTTAAAAGGGAACTCTGAGAATTATGAAACAGCTCCTTCCCCTGCCGGAGTGCCATGAAAATCCACATTTTTCTGGGATGGTTTGCTCCCCAGGAATGGACAGATCCATTGTGAATGGCCAAGTTTAAGCCTGGTTTAAAGTTAAACTCCTCTAAGAGCCGTGCAGCATCTCCTTTCCCGCTCCCAGACAGCTTTTCCAGCCTCACCAGCCTCGTGATCATAATTAATTACACCCATTAAAGGTGCCCATCACCCCATCATCTGGATGCTCCCCATCTCAGATTATTTATTTATTTATCTATTTATCTACCTATTTATCTATTTATTTATTTATTTATTTATTTATTTATTTATTTATTTATTTAAGAAAATCCTCCAAGCCAGTGACAATTTTAATCAAGTGTTTCGGCTGGTAATTGTGAGCTGTCAAGGTTAATGAAATAAGGCTCATCTCGAATTCTTTTTTTTTTTTCCCTCCAAGAGGGAAACACTAGAAAGCCATTATCAGCTCCTTTCTCAGAC
>NW_026625123.1:6283-14052 GCF_030028575.1 Malurus melanocephalus | reverse complement strand
AAATTGTAGTGATAAGTTTGAGGTTTATTATTACTGCTGCAATTGCTCCTCACTTTTTTTCCCTCCCCTGTTTCTGAATTCATGTGCCAGGATGTGTAGGATTCTTTCTGATTAACAAAACCCTCCCAGACTTTGACCTACTTTAGGAATTTTTCACCCCTCCTCATCGTTTTTTCCCATTTTTTTATGGTTTCGAGTCAAATATTCAGGTACTGAGAGGTCTCAAAGACCTGACTGGTGAGTGAGTGGCATTTAGGGACCGGAGTGAATCAGATTTTTCACGAGGTTTTGAGTTTATTTTYGGGATTGGTTGTAGGAATTAGGAGGGGAAAGGGTTCTCTGGGGTTTTAGGACACCCGAAATTCAGTTGTGCTTCATGTGAAGGGTGCATTTATAAAGGGTGAACGTGTGTTGGAGTGATTTATGCACTTTTATCCTGAATCATTAAAAATGGTAAGTATTTGCCAGTTCTGTGTTGAAGTTCATCGAGGTAATCGGTTGTTTTGGATTTTTCTTGCATTTTAGCATTAAAAAAAAAAAAGAGTTTAGTTCTCCTTTTGCATCCCCTCTCCTGAATTTGGAAGGACAAAATAAATCGCGGATTGTCCAACTGAACCAGAGAGCGCTTGAGAGAATTTGGTTGTTGGGGAGCCACTTTTAGTGGGAGGAAAAAATGAAAATAAAAATAAAAATAAAAATAAAAGAAATCAGAGAGCCCTCTAAAATCCACACAATTCATGGCTGCACAGAGAGCTGTTCCCATGGCAACACCTCAGGGTTAATCAATAAACCCAAAATGAGCCCCTGGATCAGAACCTGCCCACTTGCCCCGTGGTTTTATGGACGGGTGAGGAAAATTTGGAATTCTTGGTGATCTTTAGGGATGGTGGAACTGGGACAGCTTCCCTGGCTGAGCTGGTTTGGACCTGTTGTGGGGTTATTTGGGATTGGGAAATTGGGAAATTAGGAAATTCTGGAATTATTATTTGGGTTAGGGTTAGGGTTAGGGTTAAGGGTTAAGGGTTAAGGGTTAGGTTTAGGGTTAGGGTTAAGGGTTAGGGTTAGGGTTAGCGTTAGGTTTAGGTTTAGGGTTAGAGTTAGGTTTAGGGTTAGGGTTAGCGTTAGGTTTAGGGTTCGGTTTAGGGTTAAGATTAGGGTTAGTGTTAGGATTAGTTTCTTGGTGCCCTCAAATCGCTCTTTTAAAAAGTTAGCAAAAACTGTTTAATGTCTTTAAAAACATGGTCATCTCTCCTAAAATTCCTGGTCAAATTTGCCTCAGCCCAATCACCGATTTAAAGAGAGATTTGGTGGGAATAATTTTGATTTGAGAAGCATTGATAACATTAAGTTTGTTTCATCCAGGTCTACTGGAAGTGTCTGAGTTCCAGAAAAAAGGAAATAAAATTAAAAATAATGAAATAAAATCAAACATCCAAAAATCCCTGTTAGTTCTGGCTGCAGATCGATTCTCCCTGCTGGGTTCTCTGTGTGCCCGTTTTCCCCCCAAGGTCACCCAGTGCCCCTGAGACCAAATGAGCTCTGAAAAATCAGAAAATCCCAGGTGGAAAAGAGCCTGGAGGGATCCCTGCACCTCTGAGAGCACAACGGGGCACGGGGGCTGCGCTGGGCATTCCAAAATGTAAAAAAAACACAAAAAAAACCCCAAAATATTGCATGTATTCACAGGGAGTGATGCCTCAGCCAGGCTAAGTGGGAGGTCCCGGGTAAATTTTGGAATGATGCATCRATCCAGGGATAAAAACAGATTGAGGGCTGGGAGAGTTGGGATTAAAATTTCCAAAAATTTCAGTGAAAACGCATYGAGTCCTAATTGCAAAAATTACCTCAATGGTCCAGGCTCATTCTGATCAAACCCCTTCCACCTTTCCCACCYACTAAAAACCTTTCCCACCTACTGAAAACCCCAAACAGCTCCAAAAGCATCAAAATTCTGAATTTTGCCCCCCTGCTCTTCTCTGTGCAGGCTTTTTCCAAAATTGATCATCAAACGGGCAGAACGTTCTCCATCCGGCAAATATTCCAGATCAATAGGAATTTCCAGACCACCTGCTGGAGAGTTTTTTACCTTAAATCTTCTCCCTTTTTTTTATTTTTAACAAATCAGATTTTCATTACAAAATCTCAGTCAGGAAAGTTTCCCATTAAAAAAAAAAATAATAAATTGAGATATTTCATGGAAAAAGCTCTTCTGCTCATGGCCCATCCTTCTTTTTGATTATTTCTTATCATGGGCAGAGGAAAAAAAAGATTCACCACAGGAAAAAAAGATTTACGAAGCCACTGAAATGTTGGGAGAGCCACGAGTCCAAGTGAAAAAAAGAGAAAACTCCCCAAAAAGCTGCCCCCAAGGAACTGCCTGTGTGGAGGCAAACGTGGAAAATTTGGATTGATTTGAGTCAAAAAAAATGAAAAAAAATAAAGCTTGGAATGATTTAGAAAGAGGGTTTTGCTTGCACAGGGAAATCATGGTGCTGGAGATGAGCGTAGAATTGACTCAGATAAAACCCTGTAAATAATCACAGCCAGAAATCCTTGGGAAAAGGAAACACCCAACAAGAAAAAAAGGGAAAAAATGGCGTAAAAATTTATTTTTGAGGCTTTTTTTCCATTGTAAGAAGCAAAGCTCTCCCCTTTGAGGGGCTGCTGTCAAATATTCCCTGAGTTTCCCTCTTTGCTGCTGGGATGAYGAAAATGCCGCCATGGGAAAGGAAAAATTCCATCAGAATTTTGGAAGAATTGGTTTTCCCTCCTCATTTATCTCGGAATTGCATCCTCCCCTCCCTCTTTCTTTGCACACTTCCCAAATGCATGGTTTGTCCAAACCTCTTCTCCTGTAAATTAAGGCCTCATTTCTCCCTCCTGTATAGTTTTGGGGTTTTTTGGGGGTTGGCTGTTTTTTTGGGGATTTTTTTTGGTTTGTTTTTTTTTTATTTTTTTATTTTTGTTTTTTGCAGTTTCAGTTATATCCAGTACGAAGTCGCTATGCACAGAGCTTTTGTAAAAATAGCTTTTTTTGGGGTTTTTTTGTTTACTGTTTTTAATGGTCCTTACTTATGGAAGAATATCTCGTTTGTAAAATGAATTATGTCTACTTCCGTTCGAAACTTTAAATTATCCTGACAAAAAAAAAATAAAATTTTTGTACTGTAAACGAGGGGGGGAATTATCTTCATTTCAGAATGTTCCACCTGCTCCTTTATCATCTTTATGGRCCGCTCAGGGGAAAAATAACACTTTAAAAATTGTGTAAAATGTTCTGGGAGAGTTTTTAAATCAAGATTTGAGGATTTGCCTGGCAAACATCCACCCACAATTTGGGAAAGCCGGGTTAGGATTATGTTGGGTGTGGGAAAAGAGAATAATTCTGGTAATTTCTGACCATTTCTTTGGTCAAAAAGGGGTAACATCTTTGTGAGAGATGAGGACTTTTTTTGGGGGAGGAGTAGACTGGAAAGGAAAGACAGAAAAAATGTCCTTTTTGGCCAATTTCCCTTTTTGTCGTGAATATACAATTGGTCAAAGCACAAATTCAAAATTCAGAGCTGAGTCTGACTGATCCTGGCTTTTCTCTGGACTAAATTTTGGGTTGGTCTTGGTTTAGGCAACATTTTGGTGCAAAATTTTGGGGAAAACAACGAATGGACGCTGCAGAGGTGACTCACATTGGATCCCAAAAAATAATCCCGAGTTTATTTCCTCCCCCTTGGGCACAGGGCACTTTTCAGCCACAGGGATGGTCAAACCAGAGTGCTGAAAACTGCTCTGAAAACAGTAATTGGCCACTTAAACCAGGAATATTCAATTTTCTTGGATGAAAATCGCTGGGAAACGTTGAAACAAATGAGAATTTTGATGATGAGGGTGACTTTTAATGTTTTTTGACGGAATATGAGTCAGTGTTTAAATCACAGYCAGATGTGAATGGAAGTGTGAAAACGTGAGGCACAATCAGCCCAAAATGAGGAGAAAACAGAGGTTTTTGGTAAACGCACCAATTCCTCCTTCCAGGAKAAAGCACAATCAGCAGACGACCTTCACCCCAACCCTGAAACCCGAGTTCCCCGCAGAAAAATCCTTCATCTCCTCCTCAACAGAGGCCCATTCTCCYGAAAATCTGATTCAGCTCCTTTTTCCTCCCGCCCTGAGGAATCCCAGGGGCGTTTGAAGCGACGATTTTGGTGATAAAACCCCCGGTTCCTGTGAAAAGGATCTCAGCCTTGAACGGGGCCCCGCTGTCGTGTTCCGGGGAGGAAGTTTGGGTTTTGTCCCATCCTCGGTGATGGACAGGAACAAACACRAGCCTGGGATGTGTCACCCTCGGAGCTGGAGAGGGGGAAGGGGATGCAGGAGGGTTTCAGACCRAAAAAAAWTKRRKTTTTWAMYYMAAAAAAAGCACCCAAACCATTCCCTTTCGGTTTCAGACTAAAAAAAATTGAGTTTTTAACTCAARAAAAGTACCCAAACCATTCCCTCCAAGCCCACCTAGCTCAGGCTATCAAAGATTATCTGCACAGAAAGAGAAACTTTTTTAAAACTCCCAAAAATAAATCTCTAGGATCATTGTCATGAACCTCTTTCATTTTCAGTCTTAAAAACCGGCGTGAAAAGAGGTTTTTTGGTCAATTTTGGGACCGATAAAGGTTTGAATCATCTCCCCTCATTAAACCCTTGGATCATCAGGGTTCACAGGAAGATCAGATGCTCATCCTCCCCTCCAAGGCCGGGTTTTCCCACAAATTCTCAAGAACTGAGTGACTTTGCTCCCAATTTCTTTTTTTCCCCTTTCCAGGCATTTCCTGGATTTGACAGTGGCAAAGCACCTGACGAGAAAAGGAAAAAAAATTATGTAAAAATGGATGTGTGAGGATTTTTTCACCGTAAGGAGTAAACCTGTCCCCTTTGAGGGGTTCCTGTCAAATATTCCCCTGGAGTTTCCCTCTTTGATGAAAATGCTGTGATGGGAAAGGAGAAATTCCATCAGAAATTTGGAAGAATTGGTTTTCTCTCCTCATTTATCTCAGAATAGCATCTTCCCTTCCCTGTTTGCGCACTTCCCATGTGCACATTTGTCCAAATTGGTTCCACCCTTTTGTAAATTAAGGCAGGGAGGTTTGAATGGCAAATYTGCCATTTAAAAATCACCAATTTCCATTTTCCGATCAGTTTTTCAGCACTCTGGTGGCTGAAAAGTGCCCTCTGTGCTGGATTATTTTGGATTAATTTGAATCACTTCTGCAGAATTGATTCTTTGCTCCTCCCTCCTGTAAAAATCAGTAAAAATTTTTTTAAAAATACGAATTTCGCTTGAATAAACGGCGAAATAAAACCTCTCCTTGTGCAGGGCAGACAGGGAATTGTCAGCCCAGTGAAAATATTTATCTCGGTGACAACACCCAGCTGCCGGGGAGCAGAGAGCCGAGGTTTCCGTGGCTCCAGGTGATGGAGGTGGGAATGTCTCATTAACTTCGGGCATTGAGGGACAGAAATGGGGCCAACAAACCCAGAAATGGGGTCAGGGGAAGGGAAAACTCAAAATCTCCAAGGGGGGAGGCACCAAAAAACATCCCAAGGAGGCAACGGGAGGGTTTGGGGGGAAACGCAGCRGGGAGGAAATGGGATTTGCTGTCCTGTGTGGGGAATTCCTGTGGGAAGAGTTACAATGTGAGAAACCCCAAACCCGGCCCTTGGCACCTCCTTTCCCACCTTCTGCAGGCACAGGAATTGCCCTTTCCAAAGTCACTTCCTGGCCTGTTCATTGGCAAAGGAGGATCCTTGGAAGTATGGAGCGGCTTTTTTTAAAAAAACATTTTCCCAGTGGTGATTGTTTCTGATTTAAGTCCTGATTTTTATGGCACAGCTCAGTTATTTCTGGGATTTATAGAGAAATAAATATTTACAACGGCACGCATCCTTTTGAGAATGTTTTGGGTCAATTTTGAGAGCATAACTGACCCGGATGAGAAATTTTAAAAATCTGGGGGTTTTTTTTGTCAAAATTCCTTGATTGATTTTGAGAGCATAACCGACCTGGATGAGAAATTCAAAAATCTCTTTTTTTTTTTTTTTTGTCAAAACTCCCTGGTTTATTTTGAGAGGCTAACCGACCCGGATGAGAAACTCAAATACCTCTTTTGTTTTTTTTGGTCAAAACTCCCTGGTTTTGGTGGCTACGGCAACCCAGGGCAGGGTTTGATAGGGCTGGGAYGGAGAGCGACTTCTCCCAAAAACCTCCATCAAATTCCTTGATTGGAATTTACCAGCAGGGTCCCCCTGACGCCGCGGTTGCCGCAGTCATTCCTTTGTCTTTAAAGCGCCGTATAATTGCGAATGTAATTAGCGATGTGTACAGAGGGGGCCCGCGCAATTACCCAGTCCTAAGATGGAGTAATTAATGTTCTGTCAACAAAACAGCAACTGTTTCATTAACGACTGTCTGGGTTGGAAAACAGAGCAGCCCGGGACAGTCCCACTCGGCCGGGATCGGCGAGATTGGCAAATTCCGGCCCCAAAAACGCCAGCCTGGGTCAGCTGGGGGTGGGAAATGGGATTGGGACGTTCCCGATTCCAGCTCCCGGTCATTCCTGCCCCAGGAATCCCACACTGCTCAAAAGGACCGGGTTTAGGGCTGGAAGGTCCTGTTTTATGGGTAATCTCAGGTTTTAAAAACCTTCCAGAGGGTTTCTAGGACCTGCAAAGGTTTATGGGATTGCAGGAGTTGGATTTTGGGCGATGTGTGGGTGTCCTCTGGGTTTGTTTTGTGTTTTCTCTACCCCAGGACCCCGAGCCCCTCCCGGAAGCAGCAGCAGCGGGGCTCCCACCCCGATCTGATTCTCTGATTTCCTTCCTTTAGGAATTCCTGTTTTACAGAAAGGTTTTTAACCAGAATTTCACCTTCTCCGYTTGTTCACAGCTCTTTGGGGAGAGCTCACACCCCTCCAGGAGTTCTGCAAGAAAACCCGAATCCCAAATCTCCCAATTCCCACTTGGAGGAAACCCGAATTGAAGGAACCCAAATCCCCTCAAGGAAACCTGAATCCCAAATCTCCCAATTCCTCTCAAACAAACACAAATCCCAAATCTCCCAGTTCCCACTGGAGGAAACCCAAATTGAGGGAACCCGAATCCCAAATCTCCCAATTCCTCTCTGAAGAAACCCAAATCCCAAATCTCCCAATTCCTCTCTGAAGAAACCCAAATCCCAAATCTCCCAATTCCCATTGGAGGGAACCCGAATCAAGGGAACCTGAATCCCAAAACTCCCAATTCCTTTTGGAGGAAACCCAAATCCCAAATCTCCCAATTCCTATTGAAGGAAACCCGAATCGAGGGAACCCGAATCCCAAATCTCCAATCCCCTCCGAGGAAACCCGAATCAAGGAAACCCAAGTCCCAAATCTCCCAATTCCCATTGGAGGAAACCCGAATTGAGGGAACCCAAATCCCAAACCTCCCAATTCCCATTGGACGAAACCCGAATCCCAAATCTGCCGTGGAAGGAGTGATCCCGATCACGCCCGCTGGAGGACGGAAAGCCGAGATCAAAGAGGCCGTGGCCAAATTGGCTTTGCAAACAAAGCCCGGCCCGGCGGCCCCAGGAGGACGCGGAGTTAATTTGATCAGATCTCCTCGGCTCCTTCCTCCCGGCGCTTCGCCGTTTATGGAAAGTGAGAAAAATAGGAAAAACAAGGAAAATAAGAAAAATAAGAATGAGAATAAGACTAAGACTAAGACTAAGACTAAGACTAAGA
>NW_026625123.1:3048-4392 GCF_030028575.1 Malurus melanocephalus | reverse complement strand
AGGGATTTGAATACAGAAAAGGTCCTGCAAGGTTGATATTTCCGAGTGCAGTCCCAAACTTCTGTAGCCTTTTCCTTCAGCAGGTTYTTAGATGGTTTCGGTGGCTGATTCCCTCTCCCAAATCCCGAAATTTCGTCTGGAATTCATTAGGCTCTCGCACACCCAAACCCCTTTTCCTGTGGCTGGCAGGTCTTTTGCACACTCTCCAAGCCCCAAAAATACTCAAATACAGAATATTTAAAGCAAAATTCTTGAGCAAGGATTGCCCAAACTCTCTGTAAAATGGACAGAATTCCGCACCCTCATCCTTTCCTCCTTCCCTGAATGTTCTCCCGTTTTTTCAGCTCTGGGCAGGGTGAAGGCAGCCGGACCCACAGCAGGGTGACCCCCTGGCCTTTGCCAGCGCTCCCCGAATCCCGGCGTCACCCGATTCCTGCTGGCACTGCTTTGGCGCTGGACAGGGCAGGGGTCAGGGCCTGGAATGTCCCCAGAGCTGCTGCTCTGGACAGACAATGACAGGATTGTCCTGGCTCGGGGCAGGGTGTGAATAGTGACACTCAGCCCTGGGAGGGGACAACAAYGAGCTGCAGCCACCGCGATTCCCTTCCCGGGCTTTTTGGGATTTCAGGAGTTCTCCCCACCCTGGGCTGCTCCTTTCCTGCCTCTGCTGATGCCAAAATCCGCTCCATGAAACAGAGAGCAAAATTCAGAAAATCAAAAGAAAATTTCTGTTGATTGCAGGGAATTCAGGGCCATTGAGGGCAGTCCCAGCCCAGCCAGGGGCTGCACCCACAATGGACCATGGCTCACGGGTTTTTCACATTTTTTATTTGAATTTTCCCACATTTTTCACAATTTTTATTTGAATTTTCCCACAATGGACCACGGCTCACGGGTTTTTCCCATTTTTTATTTGAATTTTCCCACATTTTTCACATTTTTTTTTAATTTTCCCACAATGGACCATGGCTCACGGGTTTTTCACATTTTTTATTTGAATTTTCCCACAATGGACCGTGGCTCACAGGTTTTTCCCATTTTTTATTTGAATTTTCCCACATTTTTCACATTTTTTATCTGAATTTTCCCAAAATGGACCATGGTTCACGGGTTTTTCACATTTTTTATTTGAATTTTCCCACAATGGACCATGGCTCACGGGTTTTTCGCATTTTTTATTTGAATTTTCCCACAATGGACCATGGCTCAAGGGTTTTTCACCCTTTCTCACTTTTGCCCATTTGCACATGGGGCCTGAATCCTCCAATTGCAGCTGCAGCCAATGCAGTCAAAAACTCCAACTTGGCTCCCCCAATTCTCTGTTCTTTCCATCTCTTGGGGCCT
>NW_026625123.1:0-1068 GCF_030028575.1 Malurus melanocephalus | reverse complement strand
GGCGAGCCCGAGAAGCCGACCCCAAATTCCCAAATTCTGCCCGGAGCGGGATCTCAGCGCCGCTCCCGGATTCTGTTTGGTGACAAAGTGGCCCTGTGATGGATCAAGGTCCCACACCTCTGATGCAGATCCCAAACACCCCAAACAGCAAAAAATTATTCTTGGATCCGCGTGAAACCGGGCTCTGCATCATTTTCCAGCACTTGGGCCTTAAGAAAAAAATTCCTTTTTATTTCAAAATGTTGTTTTATTAGGGAATGCGAAGGGCAGGGGAGGATCCAGCACGGTGGGTTTGCCTTTTGCTCTGTTTGGCAGGGGAAAAAACTCAGAAATTCAGCAGAGAAATCACACAGAAGCTGCCCCTATGGATTGTTTATTTTCCTTGGGTGCTGTGGCCGCTTTGGAAAGCAGTTTGGTTTGTCTTTCAGGTCAATAACACTTTTGTTCCCCAAAATCGCACTGGAGACGAGAGTCTGCTGGCAGCAGGGATGGACTGGGGGCTGCCAGCACCCAAAAATGGCCATTTTCACTGGTTTCATGTGATTTCTGGGCCTGTGATTTTACACCGGGAGAAGGAGGAAGGCAGCCTGCAGCAGAAAAGGGAATTTCCACTCCGTGGACTGACACACAGCTCCTGGTTTTCATCTTCACGGGATTCAGGCCACCTCAACTCAGACATTTCCACATTTTAAAACATTTTTATACATTTTTATTCATTTTTATACATTTCTATACATTTTTATACATTTTTATACCTTTTTATATATTTTTATACATTTTTATATCATTGTCTAGATTCTAAAATGATAATTACTGCCCACCCTGCTCCTGAGCACCGCGAACTCATCACAGCCAGGCCATCCTTCCCAGAAACAGCCGATTTTCCCTACCATTCTCGCTGCTCAGGGCCAGCACAAATGTCATCTTTTTTTTTTTTTGTTATTTTAAAGAGCATTTGTTCAACCAAACAATGAGAGAGCAGCAGGGCTAAGACTGGCCCATAAAATCACCTCCTGTTTGCCATCCCAGCCATCCCCTGGTCCCTTCCAGCCCCGTCTGGGCCGGGAT
>NW_026625122.1:17335-18515 GCF_030028575.1 Malurus melanocephalus | reverse complement strand
GGCACAGGCACCAACCCCATCTGGGACAACACTGCTAACAGAGGGACAGAGAAGCTCCAGAGGACTCTGTGGCTGCTTCTCCTGCCAGATTTCCTGCTGGCACCCGGCAGAGATAGGGGGAAAAACATCGGCAGCAGACACCAGATCCAGCCTCTGCCTCAGGGTGCAGCAGCAGCCCCAGGTAGAACACGGCAGCAGTGGATGCTGCTGGAGCACCGAAAGCAGTTGGGGCCTCCAAGCCAAAGGTGCTGTTTTGTGTCCCTGGAGAAGAGGATGCCAGGGCTCAGGTTACCTGAGTGTTGAGCTCGTGCAGTTGTCCTGTGTGCTTTGAAGAAAGCTGCTGGGCCTTGTGAAGAGCAGAATGAAGATGAGACACCTGGTCATTCAGCTCCAGRTTCTTTTCTTCCAGCGTTCTGAGGCACAGTTCCTTTTGCTCCAGAGACAGAATCAGCCTAGAAGAGAAGTATGCAACTCATTACTGAAAGGTATCAAATTTTATGAACGTTGAGGACTTGCACCACCGCAGGCAAAACWGCTCTGTCTGATGAAGTTTGTCTAAGAAACTTGTCTCTTAGTTTCCCCCTGCAGTCCCAGCCCTGCATGTGCCCTCTCCTCTTTTATTTATGCAACAATGGGGATTTCCTGCCTGCATGCCCTACCTTCTCTTTGAGAAGGGTATGTGAATACAGACCTAACAAACTCTTGCTATGAACACATCAGGGGAGTGAAGCAATTTCCTTCTGATTAACCAGGCTCCAAGGGGGGAAGGTTTGGTCAATATGCAAGAGACATTTCCTTCCCCCATCTTCAATGTCCAGTAGAAAGAGCAACCCCTGAACAGCAGGGGATCTCTGGGACGTTCCCTAACATTTATCAGCACCCATCCTACTTTCAGCCGGAGAAACAAAGGCCAGTGGTAGAAGTGGCAACAGAGTCTTTGAGCACAAGCTGACAGAAGATGCAGAAACCTCCAGGCAAGCAAGAGTGCCCTGCCTTTCCTTTCTCCTCCTCTTGCAAGAAGAATCCTGCGGCACTGAAGACTGGCAGGACTTGATCAGCTGGAGGAGCCCCCCTACCCTTGGTCTTGTTTCTTGCATTCTTTGCACAGTCAGTAAAGCCTGTGACTGTGGACAGTGGCAGGGACCCTGCTCGACCCCCTCCATGCATCTGGGGGTATTTT
>NW_026625122.1:13977-14885 GCF_030028575.1 Malurus melanocephalus | reverse complement strand
TTACCGCTTGCTTGGCATTTTCAAATCTTGTTCGTTCCTCCTCTTGTTGAGCCTGCAGGGTGGCAACTTTCTGTCTCATCTCCATCAGCACCTTCTCGTGCTTCCTCTCCCTCTCTGCCTTCTCTTCTTCCCATTGCTCCAGCATCTCCTGCATCTCTGCATGGTGCCTTTCCTGCTCGCATGCCTGAGAGGGGAGGAAGAATCATCATGATGAAGTCCCAGGCAAGCTCTTCACTGAAAACTGTGAAGCTTCATCAATCCCACAAACCCCAACCCAAAAAGACAACAGCACTGGCTTTTTGCTCTCCAGAAAATGTGTCTTGTTCTGAGCATTCAAAAGGAGGGTCTGCAGGTGCAAGAATCACAGACTCAAGGAATCACATCTTTTGGGAAAGAATTTCACAAGCATTGAGTCCAACCATTCAGAAAAGGAGGTGTCACCTTCATCTCTCTGATGCCCCAGTCACAAGGACTGAAGGACCAGGGACAACGGGCCTGCTCCATTTGCCTATAGCCCTAAGCTAATCCCTCTGTCCACCGTGGAAGCGCAGCAAGAAGGGAACCGAGTTCCCACGCTGGCAGCTGCTCCACATTGGCATCTGCTCCACATTGGCATCTGCTCCACATTGGCATCTGCTCCACATTGGCATCTGCTCCACATTGGCATCTGCTCCGTGGCAGGTGGGACTCAGGGACGATCCTGCCCTGGGCTGCCACGCTTTGGCTGGGCACTGCCCAAGCTGCTCTGGAACTCGTCTGACACCCAAACTGAAGCCGTGGCTGCATTTACTGTCCCAGCACCATCCTGTGCGTCTTCACGCGCCTCCAAGTCCGAGCCGCTGCCTCTGCTGCCCGGCTCAGCAGCAGGAGGCCTCTGGCTGAGGATTGCTGCTCTTTCACAGCCTCAG
>NW_026625122.1:10615-11764 GCF_030028575.1 Malurus melanocephalus | reverse complement strand
TTTGTTCCCCCTGCAGTCACAGCCCAGCATGTGCCCTCTCCTCTTTTATCCTTCAAAGAACGGGGGTTTCCTGTCTACATGACCTACCTTCTCTTTGAGAGGGGGATGTGAATASAGGCCTAACAAAGTCTTGCTATGAACACATCAGGGGAGTGAAGCAATTTCTTTCTGATTAATCAGGCTCCAAGGGGGGAAGGTTTGGTCAATATGCAAGAGACATTTCCTTCCCCCATCTTCAATGTCCAGATAAGGAAGTGCAACTTCTTAATGCCAGGGGATCTCTGGGAAGTTCCCTAAGATTCACCAGCACCCATCCTACTTTCAGCTGGAGAAACAAAGGCCAGTAGCAGAAGTGGCAACAGAGCCTTGGAGCACAAGCTGACAGAAGATGCAGAAACCTCCAGGCAAGCAAGAGTGCCCTGCCTTTCCTTTCTCTTCCTCTTGCAACAAGAAACCTGCGGCATTGCAGACTGGCAGGACTTGATCAGCTGGAGGAGCCCCCCTACCCTTGGTCTTGTTTCTTGCATTCTTTGCACAGTCAGTAATGCCTGTGACTGTGGACAGTGGCAGGGACCCTGCTCGACCCCCTCCATGCACCTGGGGGTATTTTATGAAGAACRATGCAACAGAGACCTWCTTGTTTCCTGGCTGCCTCTGGGGGGAATCTGGCTTACTGCACAAATCAGGGCCTTAAGATGAATCTGCTAAACAAAGGCATCAGGATGCCAGGCTGATGCAGATCCATAAGGCTTCAACTCACTGGACACCAGGTAAAGCTCATGGATGTATCCACCTTTGGGGAAGTGTTGACACAGCCACCTAACTGCAGAAGAGCCCTCTAGAGGGAAAGAGCTACTCCAAAAGCCTTTGTCTTCAGAAAAACAGTAACTGAAGGCTTAAATAAAAGAAGATTAAACACCACATCCAGACAATGAGACACGTCTGAATGGACAGCTCAGGATTCCGCCACTTAGAAAATGCTGCCAGAGGCTCTGGCAGGTGAAAAGTTGGCAAAGAGGGAATCCAATCACCACAACGCAGAGTCCTACAGGCTTTCATTTACCTGGCTTTTTCCGTCTCTACGGAATTCAAGAAGCTCTTCAGTTCTGAATTTTGCTGTGCCACAACTTTCCATTGACTGCTTTCCCT
>NW_026625122.1:5838-8780 GCF_030028575.1 Malurus melanocephalus | reverse complement strand
ATCTAGTTCGTTCCTCCTCTTGTTGAGCCTGCAGGGTGGCAACTTTCTGTCTCATCTCCACCAGCACCTTCTCGTGCTCCCGCTCTCTCTCTGCCCTCTCTTTTTCCCATTGCTTCAGCATCTTCTGCGTCTCTGCATGGTGCCTTTCCTGCTCTCTTTCCTGAGGATGGAAGGAAGACTCTTCAAGATGATGTCCCAGGTAAATTCACTGAAAAATGCCGTGCTTTATCCCTCCCACAAACCCAACCCACAAAGACACCAGCACTGGTTTTCTACTCTTCAGATAACATGTCCTGTCAAGAGCATTTAAATGGAGGCTCAGCAGGTGCAAGAAGCAGAGACTTAAGGAATCATATCTTTTGGGAATGAATTTCACAAGCATTGAGTCCAACCATTCAGAAAAAGAGGTGTCAACTTCCCCTCTCTGATGCCCCAGTCACAAGGACTGAAGTACCATAGACAAAGGGCCTGCTCCATTTGCCTATAGCCCTAAGCTAATCCCTCTGTCCACCATGGAAGCGCAGCAAGAAGGGAACTGAGTTCCCACGCTGACAGCTGGCAACACTGTGGGCATCTGCTCCACATTGGCATCTGCTCCACATTGGCATCTGCTCCACATTGGCATCTGCTCCGTGGCAGGTGGGACTCAGGGACGATCCTGCCCTGGGCAGCCACGCTTTGGCTGGGCACTGCCCAAGCTGCTCTGGAACTCATCTGACACCCACACTGAAGCCGTGGCTGCATTTACTGTCCCAGCACCATCCTGTGCGTCTTCACACACCTCCAAGTCCGAGCCGCTGCCTCTGCTGCCCGGCTCAGCAGCAGGAGGCCTCTGGCTGAGGATTGCTGCTCTTTCACAGCCTCAGCCTCTGCTTGTGCTAAACCAACCCACAGGGCCAGCCTGGACAATTCAGAAGCCTATTGTGCCCTACAAGGGTTTTGCAGGAGGCGTTTTTTTTTCCATTGCTAAGTAGTTCCATGAAGCCTGAGGCTTTCATGACACTGCTGCTCTGCCCATGCAATGTCCATACAGAAAAGTGTGGACATTGAGAACTAAAGCTTCTAGGGCACAAAACTCCAGCATGGAGGAAAATCAGCAGCCTNTTTCACAATCATTACCTCTCGCTTGGCATTTTCATATCTAGTTCGTTCCTCCTCTTGTTGAGCCTGCAGGGTGGCAACTTTCTGTCTCATCTCCATCAGCACCTTCTCGTGCTCCTGGTCTCTCTCTGCCTTCTCCTTTTCCCATTGCTCCAGCATCTGCTGCATCTCTGCATGGTGCCTTTCCTGCTCTCTTTCCTGGGGAGGGAAGGAAGGATCATCAAGATGAAGTCCCTGGCAAGATCTTTACTGTACAATGTGAAGCTTCGTCCCTCCCACAAACCCCAAACCACAAAGACACCAAAAAGTACTGGCTTTCTGCCCTCCAGAAAATATGTCCTGTCAAGAGCATTTGAAAGGAGGCTCATCAGGTGCATAATACAGAGAGTATTGGAATATTTTCTCTTGGGAATGACCTTCCCAAATATTGATTCCAAAAATTCTGAAAATTGGTGTCACCTTCCCCTCTCTGATGTCCCTGTTAGAAGGCCTGAAGGACCAGGGAAAAAGAGCCTGCTCCATTTGCCTATAGCCCTAAGCTAATCCCTCTGTCCACTGTGGAAGCACAGCAARAAGCGAACCGAGTTCCCACGCTGGCAGCTGTGGCACTGTGGGCATCTGCTCCACATTGGCATCTGCTCCACATTGGCATCTGCTCCGTGGCAGGTGKSACTCAGGGACRATCCTKYYCTGGGCWGCCACGCTTTGGCTGGGCACTGCCCAAGCTGCTCTGGAACTCGTCTGACACCCACACTGAAGCCGTGGCTGCATTTACTGTCCCAGCACCATCCTGTGCGTCTTCACGCGCCTCCAAGTCCGAGCCGCTGCCTYTGCTGCCCGGCTCAGCAGCAGGAGGCCTCTGGCTGAGGATTGCTGCTCTTTCACAGCCTCAGCCTCTGCTTGTGCTAAACCAACCCACAGGGCCAGCCAGGACGATTCAGAAGCCTATTGTGCCCTACCAGGTCTTGCAGGAGCCTGTTTATTTYCTGYTGMTGAGCAGTTCCCTGAATCCTGAGGCTTTCATGACACTGCTGCTCTGCCTGCCTGAGCTGTTGTGCWGTGTGTTCCCGTTCCTGCTTCCTGTGAGCTCTCTCTGCTTCCAGTTCATGTTGGAGGCACTTCACTTCTCCTGCAAACACAACCAACAGCAAGATTCAGAGTCTTTACTGCCTTTACTGACCTCAGGCCCTTTCAGTGTCAGTGTAGGAGGGCCCAGCCTCCAGCCCTGCTGCTGCTCAGAAGCCCTGTGGACAGAGGTGGCTTTACAGCAGCTTCTCTAGGCAGGGGCGGCACCACAAAGAACATGAGATTCTCACCTTCTATCACATCCTTGGCCTGTGTGACTGTGAGCACTTGAGCTTCCAGATGGTTCCTGGTGATCTCCAGCTGAGATATCTGCTTCTGAGCAGTAACCAGGCTGGATTTCAGGCTCTTCTTCTCTGACCTTCAAGTTGCAAATATAGAGAGAAATGGGTCACTTGCTCCTGACACCCACAGGCAGTTATTCCAGACCGACGTGGCTCAAGATCCCCACACCTGAATGTGGAAAATGGGTCATGTGGACACTATTACAGAGAAGGCAYATTTGTGCTATTTCAACAGCAAAACAGGACCCTCTGAGGGATTTCCCAGGCTTTCCTTATGGCCTGGCATAGCACTGATAGCCCAGCCCAACTTGACCTCAACAGCCAAATCTACATCTGAAATGCACAGAGGATGCAATTAACTCATGTCTAATGTTTAACASCTTGATCATTACAGCCCTTCAGCCCTGTCCTGCCCAGGGTCTGCTCCCTGCCTTTACCTGGCCTCTGCCAGCTGCTTGGAAAGGTCTTGTTGGT
>NW_026625122.1:3466-4319 GCF_030028575.1 Malurus melanocephalus | reverse complement strand
AAGGGCCAAGACAAGACAGGCTTACAGTGGAAAACCAGTCTCATTTCCAAAACCCACCTCCATCCTGTCCTGCTGCTTCACCATTTCTGCTGGGACAGACGCTGCCTTCAGCAGCTTGGTGTTCTTCYGYCGCAGRCACAAGGTTCCTGGTTCTGGGATTCCAATGCATTGCTGCAGATTTTCCTTTGACTTCTCAAAGTTTTCACAGTCACTGCAGAGACAAAGATCAGTCAGAAGAATGATGAGGCCTGAAGAGTCACCGATCCCATTTTCAGCATTCCAGGATGGAGCTGGGGACAGCAGGCTAATGAACACCTTGCTCTTTCCCTCCCMGSAAAGTCCWCCAGAGGCAAAGGGAAAGGAAGGCAGGGTTTTGCCTTCCTTCAGTGAGAAGCAGTGGCTGGTCAGGGCCACCCAAAGAACTGAATTCTGGAGAGGAGAATGGTGAGAAGGCGATCACTTCTATTCCAACATCGCTCTGCATCTCCCAGAGAGCCTTGGGAGTCACAGTAGAGCATGAAAAGCCATGACATGACAATACACGAGAGCCACACTGAAGCCTACACATGGTAAGGCAGGTAAGTTCTTCATCCAGAAAACCTCTGAACTGCCAGACCTGGAAGCAGATTGCCCCTGGAACGCAAGAGGAGGAAGACAAAATGCTGACCTTCTGATATCTTCCATCAGACCRTCTATGTACTGCTGGCGGCTCCKGATCCTCTTGCATTTCTCCTCCATTTGCTCGAAACATCGCTGCAAGCGCCCACAATTCTCTGTGGTTTCCCAAATCAGTTCAGAGGGATGCTGGGCATCAGTGGATGTCGGACTTGAGAGGATGTTCCTAGAGTCTGCA
>NW_026625122.1:0-1183 GCF_030028575.1 Malurus melanocephalus | reverse complement strand
CTCCCCTGGCTCTCCCCCTGGCCCAGCTCCCTGCTGGCCCTGGCACCTGCACCGCCAGCCCCGTGTTCCACAGCCCTGCTGGAAAGATGGGCAGGGACCTGGCTCATAACATGAGTTCAACGTTGCTGGTCCAGACATCATCAGTCTTAAGGCACAGCACTCCCAAAACCCACACGCTCTTTGGGGATGYGCTTAGTTCCTGCATCACAGTAATACTTCTGTCATCCCCGAGGAAGGGGAGGTTTAAGAAAAAGCCTCTAAAAGTTCTTGGTGCTTCCAGAAATTCATGCGAAGTAAAGTTTTACATTTAGTACAGCCACATGAGGAGGAAAATTGTGTTTCAGGGTTTATTCAAATTCCTGTAGAGGAAAGCCAAGAGTAGCAGTGTTTAAGGCTCAGAGAATAGATTAAGAATCCTGAGACAACCACAGGCGCATTTTTTCTCTCTGTTCCCTGTTTGGCTATATATCAATAGGTCTTGTAGGCAGAAGAAAAGTCTTGCTCTTCCATCATAGGTTTCTCATTAGCAGCAGGCCTTCAAAAAGGCAATGGGCCTGCCTGGGAAAGCTTAGGCAGGTATTTTTCGCCCTCATCCTCAAGAGCATTCTGCTCAGTTCTCAAAATTATTTTTGTGCCACATTTGACGGGAATTGGTGTCTGAGCCGAGCACAAATCCTGCGCCAGTGAAGAGAAGAGCTGCACGTGCCTTCTCCAGGSCCATCTCTCCAGAGACTGACCGTTCCAGGGATGGAACTGCCAAGTTAAGGCTCAGAGACCGATGCAGCTTTGAGCATCTGCWCCCAGAACAGCAGCTTTGGGCTCCTTGAGCACAGCTCCAAAGGAGCAGGACAGCTCCTGGGGAAAGTCGGACAGCTCCTGCCTGCTCCTTGCACAGCTCTCAGTGTAGCTCTGCCAGTGCTGTCAGTCTCGGGCCAGCTGTGACTGCAGCAGCGACACCTGAAGGAGGGACAAGGCGCGGCTCAGACAAGCCCACGCCAGCAGGAGCATCCGCAGCCCCACGGTACCGGCTGTCGGGGCACACACAGCCTCCAAGTGCAGCCCTCACCAGCACTGTGCCCTTGGGGAAGGGGAAAGGAACAGGCTCCCACACTGCCCATGAACAGAGCTCAGATGATCAACAAGTCCAGTTCATGGCTGCCAAACCCTTCCCACGTACAACCCT
>NW_026625121.1:12824-16908 GCF_030028575.1 Malurus melanocephalus | reverse complement strand
TGGCAGGAACTGAAACCAAACCATGGCAGGAACCCAAACCAAACCATGGCAGGAACTGAAACCAAACCAAACCATGGCAGGAACCCAAACCAAACCATGGCAGGAACTGAAACCAAACCATGGCAGGGACTGAAACCAAACCATGGCAGGAACCCAAACCCGTGGCAGTGGTGCAGTCACCGTCCCTGCAGGTTCAGAAAAGGCGTGGATGTGGCACTTGAGGACACRGTTTGTGGTGAACACGGTGCTGGCACTGCRCTGACAGTTGGACTSGATGATCTCAAAGGTCATTTCCAAYCTTAGCAATTCYGTGATTCKGAGTGAAAGCTTTTCCTGTTTGCAGATGATGATTAACGAGGCCTATCAGACATCCCGCTTTAAAATCCTTTCAATCGAATAAAGCCCCTTCTGTCACCTCATTCCTTATTTTATTTCAATCCATTTTCCCTCATWTTTCTTTTACGTGAGCTGTCAAAAGCACTCTTTGCTGCTTTGTGTCCGCGTGTCACATTTGCTGACAGCTCTGAAGAGAAGATTCTGGGACTGGAACCGCAGGAAATGTTCGGGGGAGGTGCCAGTGTCACCTGGGTGTCACCTGGGTGTCACTGGGTGTCACTGTGGGTGTCACTGTGGGTGTCACCTGGCTGACACCTGAGTGTCACTGTGGGTGTCACCTGGGTGTCACTGTGGGTGTCACTGTGGGTGTCACTGTGGGTGTCACTGTGGGTGTCACCTGGGTGTCACCTGGGTGTCACTGTGGGTGTCACTTGGATGTCACTTGGGTGTCACCGTGGGTGTCCCCTGGGTATCACTGTGGGTGTCACCTGGCTGTCACCTGGGTGTCACTGTGGGTGTCACTGTGGGTGTCACCTGGCTGTCACCTGGCTGTCACTGTGGGTGTCACTGTGGGTGTCACTTGGATGTCACTTGGGTGTCACCGTGGGTGTCCCCTGGGTGTCACTGTGGGTGTCACCTTGGTGTCACCTGTGTCACCTGGATGTCACTGTGCGTGTCACTGTGGGTGTCACCTGGCTGTCACCTGGGTGTCACCATGGGTGTCACTGTGGTGTCACTGTGGCTGTCACCTGGGTGTCACCATGGCTGTCACCTGGCTGTCACCTGGGTGTCACCTGGCTGTCACCGTGGTGTCACCTGGGTGTCACTGTGGGTGTCACTGTGGGTGTCACTGTGGATGTCACTGTGGGTGTCACCTGGCTGTCACCATGGGTGTCACTGTGGTGTCACTGTGGCTGTCACCTGGCTGTCACTGTGGGTGTCACCTGGCTGTCACCGTGGTGTCACCGTGGGTGCCGCTGTGGATGGCTCTGCGCAGCTCTGGCATGTGGCAGTGTCACAGGAGCAGTGCTGTCCCCTCTGTCCCAGAATTGCTTTCATTCACAGCTCCCATGGCCCAGAGCAGTTTGGATTTCCTGGGGAAGGAGTTCCCATGGCAGAGCTGCCTCAGTGGAAAAGGCACCAACACTCATCACCCCCAGGGAGGGATTTCATTCATGAAAGAACCGAGGCTGCTCCTCAAGTTATACAAAATCAAGATTATTTTACAAACACAAGGATTTTCCAGGCCAAAGGGCTCCAGGCCAGCTCAGCCCATTCCTCTGCTCTGCCCACTCCCCTCCTCTCTCTGTCACAGAGCTCCTTCTTTTCCTGCTGGCACATCCCAGAGATGGRAACCCCTCTGCATTTCGCAGTGCTGGAGCTGCTCTCACAAAGATCTGTGTGTTCAGAGGGATCTGTGCACTCTGCCTCAGCTCCGGAGTGATCAATGGCACAAAGAGCCATTCAGGAGGGAGTTCCTGCCAAGGTGAAAGCCCCAAATTGTGTTTCCTTTGCCCAGACAGGCAGCTCTTGGCAGTCCWTTGCATCCTTCATGAAAAGCTCCTCAACCTCCAAAGCTGCATCTTGTGCTGCAGCAAAAACTAGCATGGATTTATTTTTAATGCCTTTTTACTAATGTTTCTTTCTCAGAGAGCTCAGGTTATTTGTTGTTTTTAGTGTTTAGGTTATTTGGGGGTTTTAGTGCTCAGGTTATTTGGTGTTTTTAGTGTTCTTTGGTGTTTTTAGTGCTCAGGTTATTTGGTGTTTCAGGTTATTTGTGTTTTTAGTGCTCAGGTTATTTGGTGTTTCAGGTTATTTGTGTTTTTGGTGCTCAGGCTATTTGGTGTTTTTGGTGTTCAGGCTATTTGGTGTTTTTAGTGCTCAGGTTATTTGGTGTGCTCAGTGCTCAGGTTATTTGGTGTTTTTAGCGTTCAGGTTATTTGTGTTTTTCATGCTCAGGTTATTTGGTGTTTCAGGTTATTTGGTGTTTTTAGTGCTCAGGTTATTTGGTGTTTTTAGTGCTCAGGTTATTTGTGTTTTTAGTGCTCAGGTTATTTGGTGTTTTTAGTGCTCAGGTTATTTGGTGTTCTCCATGCTCAGGTTATTTGGTGGTTTTAGTGCTCAGGTTATTTGGTGTTCTCCATGCTCAGGTTATTTGGTGTTTTTAGCGCTCAGGTTATTTGGTGTTTTTCATGCTCAGGTTATTTGGTGTTTCAGGTTATTTGTATTTTTAGTGCTCAGGTTATTTATTTTTCTGGTGCTCG
Source organism: Malurus melanocephalus (assembly GCF_030028575.1). Classification (NCBI taxonomy): domain Eukaryota; kingdom Metazoa; phylum Chordata; class Aves; order Passeriformes; family Maluridae; genus Malurus; species Malurus melanocephalus. The sequence goes on along the minus strand of NW_026625121.1, from coordinate 14,308 downwards.
GGATTAGCAGAAAGCAAACCCCAAGGAGTAACAATCGGCTCTAATTGAAATTTCCTCTTGGATTTGAATGACTACTCAGAGACACTTCTCTCTAAGCCCTCATTGTCTCATTTTAACCATTCTTTGTTTTGCAGTTTGGAAGTGTTTAGGTGCAGTAGACAAATACCTGACCTTCAAACCAGCCAGAATGGAGAAATTAAGCAGATTAATGCGCTGCTATTTAARCTCTTGTGGTGGGTGGGATTTTTGGCTGCCAAAGCCCTTTTCTGTGAATGTGAGACATCAAGGCCRTGGATATTTCAACACACATTTTATCAGCAGTGCAAACAGAGACTTAGCACGAGGTGTTTTGCATAAAGAACTGAATGTATTCACTGGAGCAGGTTATTTTTAGCTGCCAAGTGCAGTCATGTGGACGCTGATCCGCTTGTGSTGCCCCAGTAGATTGCAGACATATGTTGGAGTAAATGTGGCGGGGAAAGCATGGCTGAGATAGCAGAAATCCTTTTAGGATCAATTATTGACGTGTTTCTTACAAAACCTGCTCCCCTGAGTTCACTGGGGCAGGGCAGGGAGGAGGGCAGTGGGGTTTGAATCCTGCCAGACATGGCAGAGGGATCCACGGGCATTGTAGGATGGGGTTWAAATCCCCAAAATCTCCATTAAATGGGAGGAAAAACAGCAAAAAAGGAAAAACACCTGACACAGTAAAGCCAAGAGGGGGGGAAGACACAAATCCACTCAAATCCATGACAACAAACTCATTCTGAGTGCTTGTACTGAGCACAAATGAAGAAATGATCCAGAAATGATCCAGATTAGGCTGTTGTCATAATGATCATAAACGGGGACAATGAGGTCAGCTTTCATTTAATGGAAATTGGTTTAAACTCGGCAATAAATCTCATCTCCAAAACCAGTCATAAATATATGCACTTGTGCAGCACCTTTGGCAATAGAAAACAAATCACTTTAATCTCTCCACGTGTTTGAAAGGAGAGAAAAACCTTTGCACTGAAGGGAACCCTTTGTTCCAACCAACATTTTCTTTYCTAATTCTAAGAAATTACTTAAAAACTGCCTTGTATCAACTCAAACTGTTAAAAAATGGTTTGGAGATGCAAGAAGAACAAAAATCCTTGCAAATGTTTTTTCTCTCATGAGCAGTTCTGTTTTTTTATCCTGAATACAACAGGGAAAATTTGGACATGAAGGGTCCTGCTCTCTTTAGCAAGGAGCAGCATTTCACAGGGGCAGGTTTAATGAGTTTTAATTATCTGGTTTTCTACTCATGATTTAATAAACTTTATTTATTGGAGCTGTGTGCAGCTTCCCAGCACTCCAGCCTGGTGTCTGCCACTTCAAAGAGGAGTCRGGATCTGCTCATCAGCTGAGCAGGAGATCACACAGAGCAAAATCAAAATGTTTTCTCTGGAGCAAAGCAGATTCCAGACCCAGGCTGGAATAAACAGGGATGGAAATGG
>NW_026625121.1:10139-11314 GCF_030028575.1 Malurus melanocephalus | reverse complement strand
GGGGGCTGAGTGCCCATCAGCGCGGGAAATGGGATATTTCTGTATTTTATTACCCAGCATCCACACCAAGCCACAGAGAGATCACTCAGGCACACCAACTCTCAGCTTCCATGATTTTACTGTGAGCAGGAGGGATATGGATTTTTACTCCATGTTCTCGAGGAAAGAGTATTGATTTGGCACAAGAGAAATCAATAGATCCAAGTAACTGAATAAAAATTCCGAARCCAGCCTTAAAAAATAATAATAATAATAATAAAAAGTGCAGCTGATAAGTGAAATGAGGCATTTATTATTCTGAAAGCCRCATTGGTCACACCATTTGAATTCTTTGCTGAGTGTTGATTTTTCCAGCTGTCTCCCATACAGTTTTCTTTTCCTCTCTCCTGTGAAATAAAGCAGACAGGGTAAGAAGGGTAAAGGCTATCTTTATTACCTGCCTGTCTTTCTGGTGACTTCTCAATGCATTTCCTTTTTACTCTGTAGGTATTTGGGTTCAGAAATGCCACTGGTACGTTCCAGAAAATGCATAATTTCTTGGAAACAGAAAGGAAGCTTTCCTTTCCGTGCACTTTCATTTCTAGCTTTCATCAACATTTTATTCTTTGGAGCTTTCTGTTCAACTCTGCAGCTTGAAGACMGCTCTGGAACTGCTCCCCAATTCTCAGCCTCGTACCAAACAAGAGTGTAGGAAGAAGTCAGGAAAATGTCAGTGTAGGTTTGCACTGTTGTACACCTGAATTTCTGTCACTAACAGCCCATTAGCGGTGTTTTACATCCCCTCACTCTCGTTCACACAGCCCACGGCAGCTCTGTGCCAATTTGTGTGGTTGGGCTGTAAACCAGGCGTGTGAAAACAGCTCCAAAGAAATCAATCACAATTTGGGATAATCTGCTGTAATCTGTTAAACACAGCGGCTTTGGGCCAATTCTCCCCTGCGGTTCTGCTCTGCTGTGTCCTCACTCCGGGCACAGCAGCCCCAGGCACCGTTAAATCCATTTCCTTTCACACCATTCAATCCATTTCCCCATTTCCCTCCACCATTCAATCCATTTCCCCTCCACCATTCAATCCATTTCCCCTCCACCATTCAATCCATTTCCCTCCACCATTCAATCCATTTCCCCTCCACCATTCAATCCATTTCCCTCCACCATTCAATCCATTTCCCTCC
>NW_026625121.1:3306-8071 GCF_030028575.1 Malurus melanocephalus | reverse complement strand
GAACATCTCCATTAATGCCTGCTCTACCCCTTTATAAACGTACTAAATATAAAGAGGGGAAACAAAAGGAATATTGACTGGGAAAAAATAATTAAAAAAGCTGTAATTAAGCATGTCAGATGCCTGCAGTGTAAGGGGGAAATCTGAATAAAGACAAAGCCATGTGTGAGTTAAGGGTGTGAGTCAGCCTGGAGTCAGCACGGATTGCAAGAGCTGCCTCTGGATTGTCTCCAAGACCTMAAGCTGTACAAAAATAGGATTTTTGTGGTGTTACAGTAGTGAGGGACGTCCTACACGGGTGATTTGGCCTCACTCATTGATTCTGAGCATTTCTCTGTCCTTGTGATATCCATGGACCTCAAGACTTTGGGTTCAATGCTCAGGAGTGCTCAGAGCTGAATTTCATCAAGGATATGCTTTTGTACCATAAAAAGTTGCAGCTGGAGTACCAAAATGAACAGGTTTGAACAGAAACGTTGATGTTTGTTGAGGTTTTCCTTTCACCTTTCCAAGTCCAGGAGAAAGCAGCATTCAGTGCTTGTGTTTCCTGGAGTTTGGGGTGAGAAATGAAGCGACCAAATGTCTTCCATCACATCTGCTTGACACATCCTTGATGTGCTCTGCTTTTCTTTTTCATGGCAAGGGTTTTTTTCTTAAAGAAAATGCATTTCTCGGTGTGCTGATTTCACCCCTGTGATTTTTTGGGTTTGATTTCCAGTGAGTGATGGCTCGAGGAGAAGGCAGGAGGGGCTGCTGGGCAGGAGGAGATGTCAGCCCCAGTTCCTGAGGCAGCAGGACCTGCAGGATCAGAATGAAGGGATCAAACCTTGCCCTGGGAATGCAAAGATCCCTGTCTGAGTCCCAGACCTGTTTAGGGTCTGTTAAACCCAGTGCAGATGGCAGTCCCCAGTTCCTGAGGCAGCAGGACCTGCAGGATCAGAATGAAGGGTCAAACCTTGCCCTGGGAATGCAAAGATCCCTGTCTGAGCCCCAGACCCTGTTTAGGGTTTAACAGAGCAGATGGCAGGCACCAGGGCAGCCCAGAGGATTTCCCATGACACAGATTGAATCAGCAGCACTCAGAAGAAATTCTGTAGAGTGTTAAAYAGAGAATGGTCACCATTCTGGAAAATGATGGGGGAGGGTTCTGTGGTGTTTCTGCAGCCCTGGAGGGGTTATCCCCCAGCAGCTCCACACGGGTGAACGGAGCCCGAGGGTCAGGAAAGGTTCATGGACACAATCCTTGCTSCAGGAAAATCAGCCCTTGGTGCAGCAGAGGGAACAGATGGCAGAGCTGGTCTGTAATGGGCTGTCACAGCAATCACAGCACTGGAGCAGCTCAAAGCAGAATCTTCTCTTGGTGCTGATGCAGGAGGAAAATTGAGACTGTTTATTTTGGGGAATGATTCCTTCTGCTTCTCCATCCAGCTGATTTCTTGTGTCCCAGCTGATAAGGAGCTGAAATGTTTYAAAATCTGTGTGACATGGTGCCAGCTGAGAGTGTTGAAGGCTTTGTCAATGATTGGGGTCTCAAAGGGGCCAGGGAACCTCTCACWGGGACCACTTTGTCCTCAGATCACAGAAACGTTGGTGTGCTGGATGTGTCGGGTCCGTGTCAGGGTTATTTTGTGGTTCCTGCTGAAATTGCCCCCTCCTTGCCCAAATTCCTGATCTCTGGTGCTGTTGGAGGAGCTCAGCCATCATTTGCTCTGCCACACAAATCCTCTCTGTCCTGATGGGCTCTGTCAGACTCCAGTGTGTGCTGAGCAAACAGGATCACSTAATAAAGACTTAATTATAAAGCCTAATGGTGAAAACTATTATGATTTGTGGGAAATTGGTCATTAAGTGCAGSAGTACGAAAACCAAACATTTTTCCCTGACACTTCCACTCAGCCACAGTGAGCAAACACGTGCTTGAAAATTTAGAAACATAACCCGTTAGTCAGGGTGGTTAAACAGGATGGATTGAATTTCCCTGGGCTGGTTCAGAACAGAGTTTGGCTGCCACATTTGCAGGGATATAATCACAGTTCCACAGAGCAGAGCTGCTGGAGCTGCTGGGCAGGGGTGGAACTCCTGAAAAATGAATAATGAGGAGCCAGAGCTTCACCTTTCTGATCCAAAACACCTTCCCACTGCCATGAGAATGGGGAAAGAGCTCCTCTGTCCCCTGAGACAAAGCTGAAAACTTCCCAGCTGCCATCAGCTGGGGTGACATGTGCTGATGGTCCCAATTATCCTCCCAGATTCCAGTTTGTACCCAATCAAAAAGATTATTAATGAGAAGTAGGTCAMTTTTAATTAGCTGCTGCTAACACAGGAGCTTCCCCTCTCCCAAAGACATCACTTTTCTGATATGAACCATCAAGGAGTCTTTCTCAGAGCAATTATCCCATCAAAACCRGTTGCTCTCACAGTTAACAATTCTCACACTAATGCATTAATTGCCCCTGGCTTACCCASTGTCTAATCAGCAAGGTGGGTATTMGTTTCTGGAAGTGATTGATTTCAAGGGACTTTGTGCTTAATTACATTTTAGCAAACTCTGTTCTGAATCCTTAGAGAAGAGAGCATTTTCTGTTTGCCTTTGAACTGGCTGTGTTGGAGGGATCTGAGTATCTAAATTATTCCATTCATTCTTAAGCATGCTCGTCATGAGAYGGTGGAGTTTTGTCACTTCTGATTCATCTTTGCCCAGAAGAGCTCACCCCAATTGTAGGGTTTGCATTAATAAGTAAGTTTGCTTTAAAAAAATAATGATTACATTCTATATATCTGCGTGTCAGGCATGGAGAGAGCGGAGTGATCTCTCAAAATGTAATTTGTATATCAATCACTTAACTCGATGGTTTGGGATGAAATGTGCTATATAAATGCARGGCCATCATTTATCTTCTTTCTTCTTGTGTCTCAACTTAATTGCACCTTGATTGGCCACTCTCAGTGCCAGAGAGAAGGGCTGGGGCAGAGCGAGTGCCCAGCTCAGGGGAGATGGGGCTGAGAGCTCCTGGGTTCAGGGATGTGATGGAAACATCCCAAAATCAGCTCTGGAATCAGCATCTGCCTGACATTGTCATGGAGTCACACAATCCCACAGTGGGTTGGGCTGGAAGGGATCTCAGACCCACCCAGTGCCACCCCTGCATGGCAGGGACACCTCCACTGTCCCCAATGTCCATCCCCAATGTTCATCCCCAATGTCCATCCCCAATGTCCATCCCCAATGTCCATCCCCAATGTCCATCCCCAATGTCCATCCCCAGTGTCCATCCCCAATGTCCATCCCCAATGTCCATCCCCAATGTCCAGCCTGGCCCTGGGCACTGCCAGGGATCTCTGGGACCCTGTGCCAGGGCCTCACCCCTCCCAGGGAGGGATTTATTCCCAATATCCCAATTTATTCCCAATGGAAACCTGCAGTCACCAGCCCTGGGCTCCATCCCACACACACCTCATGTGTTGATTTTCCAGTGGGAGATGTTCTCCCTGATCTGCAGGAGCTGATCTCGGACTCCCCTTTGCTTTAGAAATTCACATTTGTTATGAGGAAAGACTTTGGTGTTCTCTGCCTGCAACCCCAAAGCAGGAGATCTCCAGTTAATGCAGTGATTTCTAATGATGGAAGCAGCTTGGGGGAGAGGGAAAYGGAAATGGGAGGAAGAAAACCAATTTGTTTACAATATTCAGGAATTTCTTTACAGTCAGGGCTTTTTATGAGGGAAATGTACAGACAGATCTCACTGTTCCTGTCATATTTTTGCCACAGGCTTATTATTTCTGCTCAGAAATGGTCTCATTAATCAAATGTCCTGGGAATACATGTGATCAGTGGTATCAAAATCGCTAATCATCATTAAGAAGCAATGAAAATTCCCTTTTGCCTGCAGTTTTTAGCCCTGACTTRGAGCAGAAGGCACTTTCCCACCTTCTGGAGGCTCCAAGCCCAGGGCTGGCAGGAGCAGCAGCAGCTGCAGGCTCCAGGAGAGCTCCAAAATGCAGCCCAAGAAAAGCAGGAGGCGTGGGCTACATCTCGAGACACCAGAAAAGTTGGAAATGACTGCAGTGCTTCCTCTGGAGGGGTGAATGATAAATGAACACAGCCACAGCTCCGGGTGTGGTGTGGACAATCCCTGTCCATCCAGGTGAGCATTTCCACTCCCATTCCCTGCTCCTCAACTGCTCTCACCAGAGTGAAATTCATTGGATCGAGGAGCTCACAAATATAGAAGTGGAAGGAGCACGAGGAATTTGGCATTTTCAGCATCCTCCYCCATCCAGCCAACACCTCCAGCACACCCTGATCATCCCGGGGCTGACGGGGAGATGGGAATTGTTGGAGYTCAAACATCACCACTGCTCCCCCTGCACACCCAAATATTGCCAGAGCTGCTTTTCCATCCCCTGAGCTGGGACAGAGAAAAGAGCTGATCCCAAAGAAACAACACCCAGGCTGGGGGAAATGCTGCAAGTGGAGGGGGAGAAGGGAGGGCTGCAGAAAGTGTTTTTCTGCTTGAAAAAATGATAAAACTTTGATAACTTCAAGCCAGCTCAAGCGGCAGACAGGCAGCTCAGACAAATGTATAAAACATCAAAAGGCACAGGATGGAGAGCGGTGCCGGGGAGCTCCAAATTTAGATCCCTGCAATGGAATTCATTCCTGAAGCAGAAAGGGAAACTTTGCCATGAATGTGTTGTGCTGCAGCCCCATTTCCGTGTGTGCAATGAGCCAGGATGAAAAGGGACCTGTGCATCAGTCACAGAG
>NW_026625121.1:0-2316 GCF_030028575.1 Malurus melanocephalus | reverse complement strand
AGGTGTTTAAGTGTTTTATTTGTCACCGTTTGGCTACAAGGGGCATTGTTCATTGCTGCAGGGAGGAGCAGAGCACAGGACAGGGCACAGAGCCCTCCAAAGGCATTGGGATCTGCTCCTGGAGCTGCAGAATGATCCCACAGCGCAGGGGAACCACTCTGCTCTGTCTGTGCCTCTGCCCTCTTCACATCAATTAATTAAAGAAAAAATCCCTGCAATTTGAGGGTGCTCTGGCAGCTCCTCTGCCCTGAAAGGTTCTCTTTCAGGGTGTTTTTTTCATCCTCCAGCTGAAGAACAGCCCCCAGTGCTGTTGGGGTCCCCCAGAAAGGGCAGATCCCCCCCATACCGGAGCTCTGTCCTGGACATGGGACACCACAGCTCCCAGCAGGATAATTCCACATTGACTGCTCTGGAATCAGCAGCTCATTTATTCCTTCTGACTCAGGCAATCCTTTCCCATAAGCTCTAAATATTCCTGATTCATCTGGCTTGCRTTTCTCTATCAATCAACAGCAGAAGTTGTGCGGATCAGCGAGTGGGTGTAGGGAGAATCTCATGATTAGTCAATGCTAATTAATGTCCACTTAGAGTAATTATTAGCAGGGTTTAATAATTTGTACTTCTGATCTCACTAAATAACCAGAAATGATTACAAGGGATGCTCATCTGAGAACTCAATTAACCATTGGTGTTGTTTGGGGATGGTGTGGAGCCAACAGGATCCTAAATGCTCTCAGCAAACAGCACTTTGCTCACTCACAGCTATCCACAGATAGAAATGTCACTGAACTGTTGCTAATTCTAAATGAAAGGTTTAATTGGGCAGTTTAAAGTGCTGCTGTGTGTTCCATAGGATCACAGTCTGCTTTAGGGGGAAGGGACATCAAAGCTCATCCCGTTCCAGCCCTGCCCTGGGCAGGGACAGCTCCACTGGGGAGGATGCTCCAGACCCCACCCAACCTTCCAGGGATGGAAATCTTCACCCAAACCCTGAGGGAACGGCCCTGGGCTCATTTTCCAGGGCTGTGCCTGCAGAAGCCCCACAGGAGCAGGGTGTCCATGGAGATTCCTGCCCGTGGGATGTGCCCAACAATCCCCACAAAATCCASCCGAGGTGCAAGGGGCACCCTCCAAACCAGATCTGCATCTCTGGGTGCTTCCTGAAGAAGTCAGGACACAATTCTTTCTTTTTCCACATAAAATTTCAGTCCAGCTGGGTGTTCTCCTTGGGTCCCTGAGCAAATCTGCCCTGATGGGATCCCTGATGGGATGGAATCTGCATTTCCAGAGCAGCCTGAGCCTTTCCAGGCAGGGCACCACAGCTCTGGGATATCTCCACAGGAGGAACAGGAATTAGGAATTAGAAAGCTTTGATCAGCAGTGTGGGGGTGAGGAGCCGCTCATCTCTACACAGAAAACTTCCACAGTGAGAATTYCTCTTCCTATCGGTGTGATTGTTAAATATACAAATTAGGCAAAGATAAAAAAAAAGGCATTAAAATGCAATTATAGCAGTGCTATTAGTTTATGGCTATATAAGTACATTAAAAGACCAACTTTGTAGATCTTTATGTGCTCAATAAAGCTGAATAATTTACTGGAAGAAAATCTGTGGTGGCAGCAGCAAAGTAAATTTTTTATCTCTATTTGACTTCAGGCATATTCCAGGTATAGAAAGAAAAAAACATTACTATATTTCACATCACATGTTTCCATATTGGGATGAAGAACAACAGTTCTAGGGCAGAATAAAAAAAGTAAGAAAAGAGAAGAATGTGTAGATTCTCTCTCCCTCACAGCATGGTCTGGGCTTGAAAGGATTGCTGCACCTCCCCAGCACAGTGCCTGCTTTCCATCCTAATCCTTCCCCATCCTGCTCCTCCAGCATGAAAGGGAAGGGAAAGTTCTCTGCTCAGGTTCATTTCTTGTGGGAGAAGCTGCTCCTCTGAGCTCTGTTTGTGGGGAAATTGCTTCCCTGTGCAAACATTTCCTGTGTCTCCCTGTCAGCACAGCCATTAAAGGGCCTTGGAGCACAATAGAAAACATTCATTGTAAACCCAAAAGCTCATTAAAATGCTGGAAGGTGTGTAACAACCTGCAGGCACGTGTGGGATTGTGTTGCTGGTCCTGTTTTGGCTTCTCACTCTCCTCCCCCAGTGAGACCTCCCAGGACATTTCCCCAGTGCTGTAACCCTCCAGGGCAGATGTTCATTWAGGACATTGTCCCAAAGGAATCTGACAAAAAATGGAATAGGACATTTGTCGGGTTTAGTGCTTCAATATTTTCTCCAATCTCTGTGTTTGTCTGCCCACCCA
>NW_026625120.1:4486-14757 GCF_030028575.1 Malurus melanocephalus | reverse complement strand
GGTTCAGGGGAGATTTGGGAATTCTCGAGGGGATATTGGGGGGACATAAAGGGGTCCTGAGGAGGGATAGGGGCATTCTGGAGAGGATTTGTGATCCTGGGGGGGTACGGGGGGATTTGGGGGGATATTTGGGGAGGTGTTTGAGTCCTGGGGGGTATTTTGGGGGTCCTGAGGAGTTGTGAGAGGGTTGGTGACACTACGTGGGTCCCCACAGTCATTTGCCACGTGGTGGGAATCACGTACCAGCACATCGACCGCTGGCTGCTGGCTGAGATGCTGGGGGACCTGTCAGGTGAGGGGTCCTGGGGGGGTTTGGGGAGGCCTGGAGAGGATTTTGGGGGTGCTGGGGGGAAGTTGAGTTCTGGAGGGGGCCTGGGAGGGTCTGGAGAGAGTTTGGAGAGTCCTGGAGGGGTCTTGGATGGCACTTTGGGAATCCTGTGGGGGGGTTTGGGGGGTCCTGGGAAGGTGCAAGAGTGTCTACGAGGTGCTGGTGGGATACAGGGAGGTTTTGGGGGTGTCGTTGGGGTGTTTTGGGGATCTTTAGGAAGGTGTCTGAGCCCCCTCAAACCCGCCGTGCCCCCCAGAGTCACAGCTGAGGGTGTGGATGAGCAAATACGGGTGGACAGAGCCRGAGCCGGGGCGGATCCTGATCTCCAACCAGGAGGAAAACATCAAACCCAAAAACATCGTGGAGAAGATCGACTTCGACAGTGGGTTGGGGGATCTTGGGGGGGTTTGGGGCATCCTGGAGGGGGTTGTAGGGGTTTAGGAGGACACATGGAGGTCCCATGGAAGTTTGGGGGGTCCTGGTGGGGGTTTGTGGGATCCTGAGGGGGTTTGGGGAGGGGTTGGGGGCAGTACAGGGGGGTCCTGGGGGTGTCCTGAGGAGTTTTGGATGGGTTTGGGGGTCTGGGGGGGGATGTGGGAGAGGCCCGGGGGTTTCTGAGGGTGCTTGGGAGTAGAAGGGGGTCCCAGGAGCCCCCATACTCACCTTTTTCCCTCACAGGTGTGTCCATACTCACCTTTTTCCCTCACAGGTGTGTTCATACTCACCTTTTTCCCTCACAGGTGTGTCCAGCATCATGGCCTCCTCACTCTGAGCCCCCCGGAACCGAGCCGTGGACACGGACCTCCCAATACCAACGCCCCAACCCCATCCCTCCCCAGTTTAACCAGTAAAGAGACTCCAACACGGGACTGGGCTCGTTCTTATAGGTCCCCAAAATGGTGGGGGGCGTCTGAGGGGAGGTGGGCGGGGCTTGGCTGAGGGGGCGTGGTCTGAGCTGTGCCTGAGGGCGGTGGGCGTGGCTTGGCGCGGCCCTGAGGAGCGTGCGTGAGGGCGGGTGATGGGTGTGTCGGTGGGCGTGGCCATGTGGGCGTGACCTCACCCGAGCCACGGGGCGCGTCTGAGGGCGGGGTGGGCGTGGCCTGGCGGGACAAAGGCCATGTGTGACGAGGGTGGGCGTGGCTTCGTGGGCGGAGCTCCGGTCGCGCCGGGGGGCTGGAGGGGGCGTGGCTTCCCTCGCGCCGGTGCGCGCGCGGCGCTGTGGGCGGGGCGCCGGCGCGGCGCGTGCGCAGTTCGGGTCCGGGGGGGGCGAATCGGGTCCGTGTCGGTGGCGCGTCCTCCGCCTGTCGCGACATCAGGGCGGCGATAATGGTGGATTACCACAGCGCGGGGCAGCCCCACCCGTACGGCGGCAACGGGCCCGGCCCCAATGGCGACTACATGGCCCAGGAGGACGATTGGGATCGGGATCTGCTCCTGGACCCCGCCTGGGAGAAACAGCAACGCAAGGTGGGGGGGGCTGAGGGGGGATCGTGAGGCGATTGGGAGGGGCTGAGGGGTCTCTGAGGGAATTTCAGAGTCTGAGGGGTCCCCGAGGGGGTTCCTGAGGGGTTTGAGGGGTCTCTGAGGGGTCCCACAGGCGTCAGAGCGCAGGGCAGAGGGATCTGAGAGGTTCCTGAGGGGATCCATGAGGGATCCAGAGGGATCTGAGAGGTTCCTGAGGGGATCCATGAGGGATCCAGAGGGATCTGAGAGGTTCCTGAGGGGATTCGAGTCCGAGGGGTCTCCAAGGAGTCCTGTGAGGGGTCCCGGAGGGGGCTGCGGGTGTCCCTGAGGGGGTTCGTGAGGGATCAGAGCGCGGGACAGGGAGATTTGGGGGGGCTTGGGGGGTCTGAGGGGCTCCTTGAGGAGATTGGGAGGAGCTGAGGGATCCCTGAAGGGGGTCCGAGGGTCCCTGAGGGGTCCCAGCCCGGGGCAGGGGCGTTCGAGCGGGGTCAGGACCTTTTGGGGGAGGGTCTCTGAGGGGGCTCTGAGGGTGCACTGAAGCGCCCGAGCCGGGATTTGGGGGAAATCTGGACTTTTGGGGGTCCCTGAGCGGGGTCAGGGCTGGAGGGACCCTCCCCGAATTGCGGGGAACACTTTGGGCTGTGTTTTGGGGGGCGAGAAACGACAGCGGAGGGACCCCGGGGATGAGGGGCGAACTTTGAGGGAGCTGTGTTTGGGGGATCCGGGGAGCGAACAGCCGGGTTTGGGCGAATCCCCAGGGATTTTTCCCTGGTTCCGGGGGGTCCGGAGGGTCCCCCCCGATCCCGGGTGGAGGAGTTTCCGGACGGAGAAGCGTCGGCTCCGCTCCGGGTCGGGATAAAGGGCACTGGGGAAAGGGGGATTCAGCGGGATCTAACGGGATCCAACGGGATCGGCCGCATTCCCGAGGATCGGGAACGGGGGGGACTCTCCCGGGTCAGCCCCCCCAAAAACCGGGACCCTCCGGCGTGGGAAACGCCGGGAGCTGGGAGGGGTTGGCCCGGAATTCCGAGCGGGCGCCGGAGTGTTCCGGGTTAATCATTGAGACCGGGCGGAATTCCCGGGTTTGGGGTGAATTCCCTCGGTTTGGGGTGAATTCCCTCGGTTTTAGGGTGAATTCCCTCGGTTTAGGGTGAATTCCCTCGGTTTTAGGGTGAATTCCCTCAGTTGGGGGTTTATTTCTCCGAGTTTTGGGTTTCATTCCCTGATTCTGCGTTTGCTTCCCTGAGTTTTGTGTTTAGTTCCCTTAACTTGGTTGAATTCCCTCAGTTTCGAGTTAGTTTACTTAATTTCGTGTTTAATTCCGAGTTTTTGTGTTTAATTTCTTTAACTTGGGGTTGAAAACCTCAGTTTTGGGGTGAGTTCCCTGAATGTGGGGTGAATTCCCTTAGTTTGGGGTTGGCTCCCCTCAGTTTTGGGGTGTTTAGGAGGAGCCCCCTGTTCCGGGGGGATTCTGTGGATCCCCAGCATGGAGACACCTCGGGATCGGGAATGCTGGGGTCCGTTGCCGTGGTTACCTGGGATTTTCTGGTTCTTCTAAGAAAAATTCGGATTATTTTGGGCACAGGAAGCACAGGACGAACTTCCTCCTCCTCTTCCTCCTTCTCTTCCTCCTCCTCTTCCTCCTCCACTTCCTCCCATTCCTGGCACTTCCCACTCCTATCCCACCGTTTCCCCCTGCTTCCCACAGCGTCTTCGTTCAGAATTTATATTTTTGCTTGGATTTATCAGGACTTGGGGTGTTTTGATGCTAAAAACGGGGTTTTCCCCCCAGCTGGATTCTGGGGGTTCCAGAGGAGCCGGGGCTGGACTGACACCGGCATTCCCAGCCGGAATGCCGATGGACGGATGAGCTCTGTGTGGCCTCATTAACACCAGGAGTTAATTAGGTGGTTAATTAGCAGGGTTTAGGGATTCCCCCAGTCCTGATCCAGTATTGGAAGCGCTTCCCAGACCCGTCCTCGCCTTCTCCGTGTCCGCAGCTTCCAGGGAATTCCTTCCTCTTCCTCCTGCTCTGGAAGTGCCGCATCCTGGAGGGGAAACCAGCGGGAATTTGGGAATTTGGAGAATTTTGCTGCTTCCCCCACGGCACCGGGTCCCTTCCCCGGGGACGGGGCTCGGGATCTCTCCGGAGATGGATCAGCTCCTGTTTCCCACTGAACTCTGGATCTGGGGCGATTTGGGGTCTGCTTTGTGCTGGAATTGTGAATATCCCGAGAATCTGTGAAATGGGAACGGGGGTTGGAGCCGTGGGGATTTGGGGTCTGCTCTGTGCTGGAATTGTGAATATCCCGAGAATCTGTGAAACGGGAATGGTCGCTGGAGCTGTGGGGATTTGGGGTCTGCTCTGTGCTGGAATTGTGAATATCCCAGGAATCTGTGAAACGGGAATGGTCGCTGGAGCCGTGGGGAAGGAACCGTTCCCATTGGGCCGTGGCGATTTAGGGTCTGCTCTGGAATTGTGAATATCCTGAGAATCTGTGGGACTGGAACGGGGGCTGGAGCCGTGGGGAAGGGGCCGTTCCCACTGGGCCGTGTCCGGGCCCCAGGGATTCGCCTCTGGAATTCCAGCAATGCGGCCGGAGCAGCGGGGGAGCAGCGGGAGACGGCGGCTCCGCGTCCGGCCTTCCCTTCCCAGCCTTCCCGCTGTCCTTCCTTCCTTCCCCGTGTCCGTCTGTCCACCAAAATCCCGGAGTTTTGCCTCAAACAGGTGCTTTTCCTCCCAGCTGCACGCACTGGGAAGAGAATCGTGAAAATGTGACGTCTTTCAGGATCTGTCACAGATCCGCTGTGGGAATCTGGGATCCAGAGGGATCAGAGATCCGTGAAGATCCTGAACCCCCGGAGAAGGGATAATTCCTCCCCCTACTCCTTGGATTTGGTGTTATTTCCCTGTTTTTGCCGTGTTTGGGTGTTTTCCCAGTTTGTGCCAGGTCCTTTCCACCCACCTGGCGCAGAAACCTGGGAACACGCTGGATTTGGCAGAGATTTTAGGGAAAAAATCCTGGAATATGGCAAAGGCAGCCCCGTCCASGCTGGAACAGGCTCTTTTGACCCGGAAAAGCTTCCCAAAGCCCCGTTTTTGGGGAATATTCGGGGGTGCCGCCCCCGGCGCTGCCGCACCCCCGGCGAGGCGGTGCCGGATTTCGGAGCTGCTCATCCCCCCTGGAATGTGGGAACGCCCTGACCCACCTGGAGACCTGCAGCTTCCCAAAAAACAGCAGAAATTCCACCTTTTTAGGCCCAAAGGGAGCCCCGGAGAATCCCGGGGGAGGTTGGGATGCGGGAGGTGAGGATCCTGCCCGGAATTCACCGTGTTATTCCCAAAAATCCCATCCCGGAGCCGAATAAGGGCAAGGAATGAGGAGAATTCCGCGCTCAGGCCTCCCCCGGGAGTGGCAAATGCAGCAAAAGCAACAGAAAACATCCAAAAAAACAACAGCAAAAACATTCCAAGGGGAGGGGAAAACCGGGAATGGGGGAGCGGAGTCGGGATGCGCCAGAGGTGACGGGGATGGGAGACAGCACCACCCAAAATCCTCCTTTTCCCTGATTCCTCGTCATCTTTCTCCATTTTTTGGGAATTTTTCCTAATTTTTCCGCATTTTCCCCCTCAAGTTTTGGTTATTTTCCCCCAAATTTTCCTCATTTTTCCTGTTTTTTCATCATTTCCCACAATTATTTTGTTCATTCCCGCCATTTCTAGTCATCTTTTCCCATTTTTTGGGTCCCATTTCTTGGTATTTTGTTAACTTCCTGATTTTTTGGGTCATTTTCCCAGATTTTCTTGTTATTTCCCATTTTTAGTAACTTTTCCTCTTTTCTGATCATTTTTCACCGTTTTTAGATAATATTTCTCTAGTTTTGGGGCACATTTTTTGGTATTTTAGTCACTTTCCCAGTTTTCTGTTCATTTTYCCCAGTTTTTCCTCAGTTTCCCCTGGATTTTGGTGATTTTTCCCACTACTAAATCCTTTCCCATACATTTCTTCTCATTTTTCCTGATTTTTAAGTGACATTTTCTCATTTTTCACCACTTTCCCAGTTTTTTTCCTGTTTTCCCTGATTTTTGGTCACTTGTGATGGATTTTGAGTCATTTTTTCCTGTTTTTTCCTCCTTTTTTCCTCTTTTTCCTCCTTTTTCCCTCTCCTCCCTTTTCCTGCYGGACAAGCGGCCTCAACGGCGCCTCGTTAATTATGTTAATTATGCAAATGATGTTAATTAACCCCCACTAACGAGCCCAGGGAAACGCCTGGATGAGTTTTTTATTCCCTCTGGAATTTTCTTTCAGCTCCGCCACATTTTAACGGGAATTTGGGAATGCGGGGAGCGAGTTCCTGCCCTAACCCTAATGAGGGCTCGTTAATGACCTCRAATCCCTGGAATTTTGGGGAAAAAGCCCAAAACCCACCCGAGGGGGCTCATTCCCACCTGGAATTCTGGGGTTGGCRTTCCCAGAAACTCCCCTGGGTAGAACCGGTGGAAAACTCCCCAAAATGACCCAAAAATGAGGGATTCTGGGACGCTCCCAAAGGAAAATCCCCATTTGGGGCTTTTTTTGGGATAAATCGTTGTCCCTGAAGATCTCCCGGAAAAAAATCCCGAGGAAGCAAAGCAGGGCAGGATTCCCAGTGGGTCCATGTCCGTAATTAGGGATTTTTCCCTTAAAAAGTTGGGAATGTCCCTTGGGATCATTCACAGACAGATCTCAGCTCCCTCCCAAGGGATTTTTCATCCAAAAGTTGTGGTTTTAAGCAAAACTGGAGGAAAATAGGGAGGAAAATGCATTTTCCAGCTCTGAAATTCCCTATTTTTGGTGTGAAGGAGGAAAATGAGGTGGATTTTCCTCCCTGCCCCTGTTTTCCAGTGGTTTTCCTGGACAAAAAGAGGAAAAGAGGGATAAAAAGAGGGATAGAGCACTTTTCCACCCCCAAAATTCCAAAATCTCGGGGATAAACTCATCTGAAGTCCCAAATTTTGGGGGCGAGGGGGAGAAACGTGGTGGATTTTTCTCCCTGCCCGCATTTTCCAGCACTTTTAATGGAAAAATTGAAGGAAACAGAGGTGAAAGTAGGGCCAGAGCCCTTTGCCAGCGCCAGAATTTTGGAATTTGGGTTCTGGGGGGGTAAAACGGGGTGGGTTCCGTGTTTTCCCAGAGTTTCGGAGGGAAGGGGGGTCCCCCCTCCCGGCCCCGCTCCGCTGCTGCTGACACAATGCCTGGAAAACGCTTCTCCAGCGGTTCCGTGGGAAGGAAATTCCAGAGGCCTGTGCGGAATCTCCTTTTTTAGGCATTTTTTGATGGTTATTTTTGTCCGGAACGCGCCGGGGGGGGTCCGTCCAGACGGGATTGATCCCGGATTGCGGCGGCTCCGCTCCCCCTCCCCAAACCCCGCTGCTTTGGGATCCGTCCCTGGGCTTTGAATCCCCCAAATTCCTCATTTTTGAGGGGAAAACGCCCGGGTTTGGGGCTGTGGGAGAGCGAGGCTTCCCTTGGGACAGAAATTCCCAGGGTTTGSAGAGAACTTCCCCAGGTTTTTAAGGAAAGGAGCTTTCGGGGCGGGATTTTGGGGCTTTTCAGGAATGTTTGGGAGCGCAGGGCTGTGAGRTTGAGGGAAAAGGCCCCGGAAATGGATTTTGCCGGGATTTTTCCGGGCTCTGGGGGTGACTCAGCCCTTTYGGCGTGCCGGGGCTCGTTCCCCGGGCTCGTTCCCGKTSCCGGTGCCGCTGCGGGGCCGCGCCCGACCGCGCCTGGCACAGGCATGCGGGGCTGGCACGGCCAAAGTCCCGGCGCCGCCCTCCGAGTCACCCCAGAGCTGGCTGCCAAAGGGTCTGGAACCCCAAAATCCACGGGTTTGGGGTGGGAAAAGTGCTTTACCTGGAGAGTCATTCCTGCCCCCTCTGCGGGGTGTTCCCCCGGGGATTTGGGGTTGGATCCTGGACTTGGAGCAGGGATTCCTGATCCCAAAATGAGGAAAAGATCCCTAAAAGTGAATTTGGGGTTGGATCCTGGCCTTGGAGCAGGGATTCCTGATCCCAAATCAGGAAAAGATCCCTAAAAGTGAATTTGGGGTTGGATCCTGGCCTTGGAGCAGGGATTCCTGATCCCAAAATCAGGAAAAAAAAACCTAAAAGTGGATTTGGGGATGGATCCTGGCCTTGGAGCAGCATGGATCCATCCAGAGGAGATTCCTGATCCTAAAATCAGGAAAAAAACCCCTAAAAGTGAATTTGGGGATGGATCCTGGCCTTGGAGCGGCACGGATCCATCCGGAGGAGATTCCTGATCCCAAAATCAGGAAAAAAATCCCTAAAAGTGGATTTGGGGATGGATCCTGGCCTTGGGGCGGGCACGGATCCATCCGGAGGAGATTCCTGATCCCAAAATCAGGAAAAAAAACCCTAAAAGTGGATTTGGGGATGGATCCTGGCCTTGGAGCGGCACGGATCCATCTGGAGGAGATTCCTGATCCTAAAATCAGGAAAAAAACCCCTAAAAGTGGATTTGGGGTTGGATCCTGGCCTTGGAGCAGCATGGATCCATCCAGAGGAGATTCCTGATCCTAAAATCAGGAAAAAAACCCCTAAAAGTGAATTTGGGGATGGATCCTGGCCTTGGAGCGGCACGGATCCATCCACAGGAGATTCCTGATCCCAAAATCAGGAAAAAATCCCTAAAAGTGGATTTGGGGTTGGATCCTGGCCTTGGAGCAGCATGGATCCATCCAGAGGAGATTCCTGATCCTAAAATCAGGAAAAAAACCCCTAAAAGTGAATTTGGGGATGGATCCTGGCCTTGGAGCGGCACGGATCCATCCACAGGAGATTCCTGATCCCAAAATCAGGAAAAATTCCCTAAAAGTGGATTTGGGGTTGGATCCTGGCCTCGGAGCGACACGGATCCATCTGCAGGAGATTCCTGATCCCAAAATCAGGAAAAAATCCCTAAAAGTGGATTTGGGGATGGATCCTGGCCTTGGAGCAGGGATTCCTGATCCCAAAATCAGGAAAAACTCCCTAAAAGTGGATTTGGGGTTGGATCCTGGCCTTGGAGCGGGCACAGATCCATCCGGAGGAGATTCCTGATCCTAAAATCAGGAAAAAACTCCCTAAAAGTGGATTTGGGGTTGGATCCTGGCCTTGGAGCGGGCACGGATCCATCTGGAGGAGATTCCTGATCCCAAAATCAGGAAAAAAATCCCTAAAAGTGAATTTGGGGATGGATCCTGGCCTTGGAGCGGGCACGGATCCATCCGGAGGAGATTCCTGTTCCCAAAATCAGGAAAAAAACCCTAAAAGTGGATTTGGGGTTGGATCCTGGCCTTGGAGCAGCACGGATCCATCCAGAGGAGTTTCCTGATCCCAAAATCAGGAAAAAATCCCTAAAAGTGGATTTGGGGTTGGATCCTGGCCTTGGAGCAGGGATTCCTGATCCCAAAATGAGGAAAAGATCCCTAAAAGTGAATTTGGGGTTGGATCCTGGCCTTGGAGCAGCACGGATCCATCCGGAGGAGATTCCTGATCTTAAAATCAGGAAAAATTCCCTAAAAGTGGATTTGGGGTTGGATCCTGGCCTTGGAGCGGCACGGATCCATCCGGAGGAGTTTCCTGATCCCAAAGTCAGGGAAAAAATCCCTAAAAGTGGATTTGGGGTTGGCTCCTGGCCTTGGAGCAGGGATTCCTGATCCCAAAATGAGGAAAAGATCCCTAAAAGTGGATTTGGGGTTGGATCCTGGCCTTGGAGTGGCACAGATCCATCCGGAGGAGATTCCTGATCCCAAAATCAGGAAAAAATCCCTAAAAGTGGATTTGGGGTTGGATCCTGGCCTTGGAGCAGGGATTCCTGATCCTAAAATCAGGAAAAATTCCCTAAAAGTGGATTTGGGGTTGGATCCTGGCCTTGGAGCGGGCACGGATCCATCCGGAGGAGATTCCTGATCCCAAAGTCAGGAAAAAATCCCTAAAAGTGGATTTGGGGTTGGCTCCTGGCCTTGGAGCGGGTGCAGATGCATCCACAGGAGACTCCTGATCCCAAAATCAGGAAAAAAAAGCGCTAAAAGTGGATTTGGGGGTGGAGCGATCCCAGCTCCTCAAATAACTGGATCCGGGGGTTGTGGGGTCGGGCATTCCCGATGGGATCAATGGGATCACTCCCAGTGGGATCAATGGGATCATTTCCTGAGGGATCAGTGGGATCATTCCCAGTGGGATGAAATATTTGGGATCATTCCTGGCAGGATCAATGGGATCATTCCTGCTGGGATGAGAAGGGGAGGGGATCCCTCAGCCAGAACCCGATGGGATCCTCCAGAATCAATCCCTTGATCCATAAGTGRAGTGAGCAGGAATGGAAATCCATAAATCCCTAACTCCATGAATCCATAAATCCATAATCCTACAAATCAATAAACCCATAAATGTGTCAATAATCCACAAATGGAAGCTGGAATTCCCTGGAATTCC
>NW_026625120.1:0-3192 GCF_030028575.1 Malurus melanocephalus | reverse complement strand
TGCACCCAAAACCCTCCAAAGTGCACCCAAAACCTTCCAAACTGCACCCAAAACCCTCCAAACTGCACCCAAAACCCTCCAAACTGCACCCAAAATCTTCCAAACTGCAACCAAAACCTTCCAAACTGCACCCAAAACCCTCCAAACTGCACCCAAAACCTTCCAAACTGCACCCAAAACCTTCCAAACAGGGCCCTAAACCTTCCAAACTGCACCCAAAACCTTCCAAACTGCACCAAAACCCTCCAAACTGCACCCAAAACCCTCCAAACTGCAACCAAAACCCTCCAAACTGCACCCAAAACCCTCCAAACTGCAACCAAAACCTTCCAAACTGCACCAAAACCCTCCAAACTGCACCCAAAACCCTCCAAACTGCAACCAAAACCTTCCAAACTGCACCAAAACCCTCCAAACTGCAACCAAAACGCTATAAAGTGCACCCAAAACCTTCCAAACTGCACCCTGTACCCTGCCCTGACCCCGTTCCCGTTGCAGGGGAGCGGCTCCCGAAGCCGGAGCGGGGCAAGATGAGGGTGCACAARATCAACAACGTCAACAAAGCCCTGGACTTCATCGCCAGCAAAGGCGTCAAACTGGTGTCCATCGGCGCCGAGGGTGAGCCTGGGCTGAGGGAATGGCTGGGATGAGCTGGGATGAACTGGGATCCACTGGGATCCATCCTGGATCCACCGGGATTCCCTGCGGGATCTCCCCGGGGCTGCCCCGGGGCCGGGCGGGCTCTGCCGGGCTGGCAGCGGCTCCGGCCGGGCCGGTTTGTTGGGATCGGCTGGAAAACCTCAGGAAACGCGGCGTTCCCGAGAGCGAGCGAGTCCCGACCGGCCCCGGCCCCGAGGTGTGGGCAGGAGACACCCGGCACCGCCCCGATCCCGGCAATTCCCAAAAAAACAAATATAACAAAAAAAAACAAGGGCTGGGGCCGCTGGAGATGCCAGGAATGTCAATTGGGATGGAGGAGCCCGCAATTCCTCTCTCTGTGCCGCTTCCTTCCCCACTGGAATTCCTCTCTCTGTGGTTTTTGAGATCTTCTCCAATTTAAATAATTCCAGGATTTCACTGATCTCATAATTATTGGGTTCGGTAATTCCAGGATCCCACAGTTCTGCAATCCCACTGTTCCAGAATCCCGTAATTTCTGGATCCCATAATTCTCAGGCTTTATGTCCTAAGACCCCATAAATCCTGGAGGATTCCCGTATCCCATGATTCCATTACTGCAGGATTCCCTAATTCTGGGATTCTTTGGTTCCACCATCCTGGACCCCCCATTGCCAGCACCCCGCAATTCCCCCCACAATTCCCCCACAATTCCCCCCACAATTCCCCCCACAATTCCCCCACAATTCCCCCACAATTCCCACAATTCCCCCCACAATTCCCACAATTCCCCCGTGGCTTTTCCCCGGCAGAGATCGTGGACGGGAATGCCAAGATGACGCTGGGCATGATCTGGACGATCATCCTGCGCTTCGCCATCCAGGACATCTCTGTGGAAGGTGAGGGCAGGGAATCCACCTGGGATCACCTGGGATCAGCCCTGGGATCAATCCCCGGGATCCATCTGGTTCCGTGTCCCTGATCCCCGTTCCCACAGAGACCTCGGCCAAGGAGGGGCTCCTGCTCTGGTGCCAGCGGAAAACGGCTCCGTACAAGAACGTCAACGTCCAGAACTTCCACATCAGGTCCTTCCTCTTCCCTTTGCCCTTCCCCTTCCCCTTCCCCTTCCCCAGGGCGGGGTGGGGCCAGGCAGGAACAGAATTCCCTATGGATTCCCCAGGATCTGATCCCCATTTCCCTCATGGATTCCCATGATCTGATCCCAGTTTCCCCATTTTCCCCGAGATCTGATCCCCATTTTCCCCCCATTTTCCCCATGATCTGATCCCTGTTTCCTCATGATCTGCTCCCCATTTTCCCCATGATCTGATCCCTGTTTCCCCATGATCTGATCCCCATTTTCCCATGATCTGATCCCCATTTTCCCCATGATCTGATCCCCATTTTCCCCGAGATCTGATCTCCATTTTCCCCCCATTTTCCCCATGATCTGATCCCCATTTTCCCCATGATCTCATCCCCGTTTTCCCATGATCTGATCCTGTTTTCCCATGATCTGATCCCCATTTTCCCATGATCTGATCCCCATTTTCCCATGATCTCATCCCCGTTTTCCCACAGCTGGAAGGACGGGCTGGCCTTCAACGCCCTGATCCACCGGCACCGCCCGGAGCTGATCGAGTACGACAAGCTGCGGAAGGTAAACGGCGCCTTTCCCACAGAAATCCCAGCAATTCCAGCAATTCCAGCCCCAGAATTCCCCCCTCATCCTCCCTTTCCCATAGGATGACCCCGTCACCAACCTCAACAACGCCTTCGAGGTGGCCGAGAAGTACCTGGACATTCCCAAGATGCTGGACGCCGAGGGTGAGTGTGACATTCCGAGATCTCGGCATCGTTTCCAGGGATCTCCTCGGAGGAAGCGTCGGATCCAGGAGGGAGCAGCAGATTTAACCTGGATTTGTCCCCTTTAGCACCGGTTCCCACTGCATGGGTGGATTTATCCAGGATTTGGGATCCTCAGAGCGGAATTCCGGCCCCCAGTTTGCTCCCAGTTTAACCATCATCCCACAATTCCAGCATCCCATAACTCTCTGATCCCACAGTTCCAGGATCCATGGAGGACCAACCTCACCCTGGTTTTTCCCATTTAGCACCAGTTTTGTCCTGTCCAGATGGATTTCCCCAGGATTTGGGCTCCTTGGAGCGGAATTCCAGCCGGGAGAGGCGCCGTGCCCGTCCCCAGTCCATTCCCAGTCCGTTCCCAGTATAACCAGTGTGGTTCCTTGCAGACATCGTGAACACGGCGCGGCCGGACGAGAAGGCCATCATGACCTACGTGTCCAGTTTCTACCACGCCTTCTCCGGGGCCCAGAAGGTACCGGGACCCTGCGGCCGTGCCCAGCCCCGGAATCTTCCTCGGATCCTCCCTCTGGAATTCTCTCTCCGCTCTCACGCCCACTTCTCTTCCAGCCACGGCCGCTGTCGCTCGGGGGGGCTCCGGGACCACCCCAGCTGGCTCGTGGGGGGCTAAATCTGCCTGGAATTCCATGGGAAATCCATGGGAAAATCATGGAAATCCATGGGAAACCTATGGAAATCCATGGGAAACCT
>NW_026625119.1:15121-15794 GCF_030028575.1 Malurus melanocephalus | reverse complement strand
CAGCCCAGGCCGGGGCAGCTGCAGCCCCTGCTCCGGGTGGCAGATGCTGCACGGAGCTCCCGGGATGGCCCCGCACCGAACTGGGCTTTGGGCTGCTGGCAGGAAAAAAAAAAGGGAATTAATTTGAGCCGTAACTCCCGRATTGTCAGCAGAGCCCGATGAGCTCTCCCACCTCTCGCCGAAGGTATTTTTGGAGGTGGGGAGGGGGAAGGCTAATTTTGAATAATAATAAGCTGGAGAAGGCATCTGAAACCAGCAAACGTTTATTTTTTACACTCCTATAACTTAAAAACGGCCAAACCAATTTAAACCAAATTGGATCATAAAAAATATTGCTCCTAGGCTGAGCCCCTGTTTGCCAAGTTCCAGCCTAGAATGAATTTTTATGGCCAAATTATAAACCCCCTAGAAATGAAGGTTGAAAATGGAAATGTTGACAGACCTCTAACTACAAAAGCACCGTAATAGAACTCCTTTTTTTTTCCAAAACGGCCGGTTTAAAATATAATTAAGACTTAAATATTATTTAATAGCAGCATTTCCTGTAAGTTCAAATCTTTATCATTCCTCTGGCTGGGRTTCCGTGGCAGTTCTTGGAACGCTGCTCTGTCACGGGAGCACGTGGGGCCCTGGATTGGCACACGGAGATGGGGCCACGGTGGCCACGGTGGCC
>NW_026625119.1:11814-13326 GCF_030028575.1 Malurus melanocephalus | reverse complement strand
CAGAAATGCCCCCAAAAGGAGCCCGGCCCCGCGCTCACAGGGGGTGGTTCCTGCTCGTTGTGATTGAAGGGATTTTCACACCCGCCGAGTCTGTGCTTCGAGCTGAGCCAAGAGCTCACCTGGAGCTCCAGCTCCGGCCCAGAAATGCAAATTTCGCTGCTGGGAGCTGAGCCAGGCTCGGGCAGTTCTTGTGCTCGGGGGRAGCRGAAAACTGCTCTGAACCAAACCTGSAGCGTGAGCAGAGCTCGGGGCCGGACCTGGGCTGGGCTTCTCTCAAAACCTCCAAAATCTGGGTGTTATTTCAGCCTAAAACCAGTAAAAATGGGGCTCTGGCTGTGGAGGGCTGGCAGGTTGAATGGGAAGGGAGAGAGGGCTCTTAATGCACAACCAAATCTGCCAAATCCTCGGGGTTTGAGCTTTTCTTCCCTGTTTTGAGCTCTGGGTRTTTTCCTGGCAAGTCCAATATTTCCTAATGTTAAATCCAGCATTTTGAAGTCAAAGCTGTTTGGTTTTGAAGCCTCGCTCGCTCCCCCGCCTGCTGCTCCGAGACAATTGTAAATCCCTTTTATTTTACTGCGGGAACAAATCACTTGTTCCTCGGAGCAGCGGCTCTGACAAAAGCCCTCGTTATCGGCAGCACGGATATCCCAGAATCAGCATCGCCGCGGGGATGAGGCTGCAAAGGACAAGGATTTATCCAGCCCTCACAAAGGTGCCTGATTTCGCAGGATTTGCTGTAAACGTCGAGTATAAAATCCAGCCAAGCCRTCACTTAAGGATTAAAAAACCCCGAGCTGGAGCTGGGGGATCTGTCTGGGGTTTTATCCCTTTCCCCAGTGATGTCGAGGGGTTCTGTGGGGTGGAGGGAGAAACTGGAAGGTTTTCCTTTAGAACCCTGATTTTATTTCAATACCCAAATAATCAGGTGRAAATTTATTTTCCTGAGCCGCTTCCCCATCCGGGTGCCAGCCCAGCCCSAGCTCTGCAGAGCCCCGAGGAGGCGGCCCGAGCTCAGCGGTGGTGGCAGCTCCGGTCCTCCTTTTCTCTCCTTCTCTCTCATTTTCTTTCCTTTTCTCTCCTTCTCTCTCCTTTTCTCTCCTTTTCTCTCCTTTTCTCTCCTTTTCTCTTCTCTCCTTTTCTCTCCTCTCTCCTTTTTTTTCCTCTCCTTTTCTCTCCTTTCTCTTTTTCTCTCCTTTTCTCTCCTTCTCTCTCCTTTTTTTCCTTTCCTTTTCTCTCCTTTCTCTTATTCTCTCTTTTTCTCTCTTTTTCTCTCTTTTTTTTTCTCTCCTTTTCTCTTCTCTCCTTTTCTCTCCTCTCTCCCAAGGATGCTTTGTTGCCTGGCGGAGGCCGCTCCGCCCCTCTGCGGCAGCCGCGGGATCCATGCGGCGCCGGCAGCGGCGATCCTGGGGATACTGGGAATACTGGGAATACTGGGAATACTGGGCAGTGAGCGGGGTCAGCCCTCCCTCCCTGTTTTTAGGCTGGGTTTTGGCCAAAGCGGGTTCTGGCTGA
>NW_026625119.1:8506-10503 GCF_030028575.1 Malurus melanocephalus | reverse complement strand
CGACCCTTCAGGATGGGATTTGGGTGACCTTGGCTTTGTGTTTCCACATCGCTGAATCATCAGCTCGCCGGGGGCTGGGGCAGAGCGTGGGGGGAGCTGCTGGGGAAGGTTTCCCTGATTCTTTGGGGTTTGGTCGGGGCTGCAGCGGGAGGCGATGGGGATTTGGGATTTGGGATTTGGGATTTGGGATTTGGGATTTGGGATTTGGGAGCAAAGCGCAGCAGGGAGGATCCGGCATTTGGGGAATTTTGTGGGCATCGTGTCAATGTTTGCTCCTCCCGTCACGGATTCGGCTCAAAGCTCCCGGTGTGCGTCCCCTCCTGGGAAAAACGGGAAAAGGGCAAGGAGCCTCCCCCGCAAAAACCTGACCCCACCTTCTGGGGAGACGCAGCTCCTTTTGGGAACCAGTGATTTTGGGGGAAAACGGGGGAGCAGGGCTGATCCTGGAACTCCGGCTGCGAGTCAGGCACGGGAGTTGTGCCGGGAGGAGCCATAAATCTCCCGGGAGAAGAGGGTCACTGAGAACCTCATCAGGGTGGGAGCAGCAGCTCCGCGTTAATGTGCCCATAAATCCCCCGTTCCCATAAAACAGGTGGCTCTTCCAAGAGGCAAAAAGAGGCAAATGCTGATTTTTTTTTTTTTTTTTTTTTTTGCTGCTGCTGCTCTCCTTTTTTTAAAAGCTTTAATTACCGCAGCGCTGGCAGCTCGGCGGTCGGGAAGCGCAGGAGTCGGGAATGCGGCTGGATGTGGGAAGCAGGGAGGGAAGGGAGCTGCAGGGTGGCCAAAATCTTCCAGGAAAGGCGCGGGGAGGCACAAAAATGAGTTTTTATATGTGCTTGGAGGATAAATTAATCACAGAAATATAACGTATTTATGTGTGGATATTTATGTGTGGATAATTGGCAGAATTGTCCACAAATCTCCGTTTGCCTCCCATTTTTTTGTTCCTCTCCCCCTGATGATTTCCTGCCCTTCAGGAATTCCCTCTCCCCGTTTTTGGGCTGTGTTTAACCATCCGTGGCTCCACACTTCCCTGCAGTTTTTCCCCTCCATCCCAGCATTAAAGGGGACAACCCCCAAATCTCTGAGTGGCTCGAGTTGTGTTTGGATTTGACCTCCTGCCCTTCCCCGKCAGCTCTGGAGCTTCCCCAGGAGATGAACCCACAAAAACCCCTTTTCCAGGCRAAAACAGCTCCAGGAGGCTCAGCCCGCCGTGAATGGGTGGGCACGGTCCCAATCTCGCTCTGAATTGAAGGAAATCGCCATTGCAGAGCCTTAAAAAGCTGAATGGGGCCGGGGCATCCTCTGTGGGATTGTGGCAGCGTCCCAAGGTCAAGGCTGAGTCACGGGAATCCGTCAGAGCCGCCTTCGGGGTGGGATTGCGTTTGGGGTGGGATTGCGTTTGGGGTGGGATTGCTTTTGGGGTGGGATTGCTTTTGGGGTCGGTTTTTTGGGGTGGGATTTTTTTGGGGGGTCGGTTTTTGGGGAGCTCTGTAACAATGGGGAGTGAAGGGGGTGGTGTGGGGCCTCTTCCGAGGGGCAGCGGAAAGAGCTGGAGCCTTGGAATAGGATTTGATTTTATTTTTTTCTCTTATTTTACCCTTCCTCTTCTACCAGCAGCCCCAGAGGCTCACGATTCTCTCTTCACATGGGCACAGCCCCCCAAAAACTCAGCAGCAACCGCGAAATTCCCAAGAATTCCTGACTTTGCTTCCTCAACGCCCCCAAACCGCTCGGCCCCGTMGGGCAGGGCAGGAATTGCGCTGATCCCGAGCTCCCGGCGCCTTCTCCTCGCTCCCCATTGCCACCCCTGGAGCCGGAGCGGCGCTCCCGACGGATCCCGGGGCGCTCCGGCCGGGGAAAAGGCCTCGATGGCGCTCATTAAGGGCAGCGCTCGTTAATGGGGTCGCTGGGGCCCGGCGCCGCTGCCGCCGATGCGCTGTGTCTGCCGGGGCGGCGATTGATGGCCCGGCCGAGGTCACGCCGTGATTCACAAC
>NW_026625119.1:6788-8152 GCF_030028575.1 Malurus melanocephalus | reverse complement strand
CGGGTTTGGGGCTGTGTCCCCTCGGGTTTGGGGCTGTGTCCTCGCCGGGTTTGGGGCTCTGCCCCCGCCGGGTTTGGGGCTGTGTCCCCGCCAGGTTTGGGGCTCTGTCCCCGCCCGATTTGGGGCTGTGTCCCCGCCGGGTTTGGGGCTGTGTCCCCGCCGGGTTTGGGGCTGTGTCCATCCATCCCTCCATCCACCCCCTCCGAGCCGTGTCGGTGTCACCCCAAACCCTCCCTGCTCTCGCACAGGGCACATTTGGAGCCTGATTTTCCCCTGTCGCGTTTCCATCCCGGTAATTGCAGCCCCGGAGGGAATTCGGGCTGCGATTTGTCGTTCCTGCAGCCCCTCCCGGGGGCTCCCAGGGCAAAYCCGGGGCTGCTCCGGGCTCCGTTCACACCGCGGGAATTCCAGAGCTCGGGAGATTCCTTGGATTGAAGGGTGAAGGATGCCCAGCCCGGGTTAAATCAGTCCCACCGGGATAACCCCGTTCCTGGCATTGCCCAGCCCAGCTCTGCCCTGGCAGATTGTCTGAAATTCAAGGGGAAAAATAAAAAATAAAAAGGAAAAAAAGGGATGTGGGATCCGGAGTTTGGGGAGGATTTTGYCCCGGACGTCCTTGGCTCCTCACGTCCTCAGCCAGATGGTTCCTTCCCCCTCCCAAACACCTGCATTCCAGGAGGGGCACGTGCCYGGGAAGCCCTTTGGGATCGGCCAAGCCATAGAAATGTAAATGAAATTATTTACCTACTCCCGGTTAAACGCTCTGCCCTTCTGGCCAAGGAGGATTGGGGCTCCGGAACCTGCTTAACTCTTTGTGTGGATTGCAGGGAATTTTGGGGAGTATCCTGGAAAAAAAAAAATTTAAAAAAAAATCTCTGAGCAAACAAGAAAAGAGGGGAAAAGAAATCCCGATTTTGGTGCTTTGCACAATGTTCTGTGGAGCTGCTGGGCTGGGGATTCCTCATCCAGGGCCGCCCAGAGTTTCTGGTTATTATTCTTATTCCTCCCTTTTTTTTTCTTTTTTTTCCACACAAGGAAGGACCGGGAATCAATCACAGGCAGGAGGGAGCGGGATTTTAAAGGGAAAGGCAGAGCCACAGGGTCCCTGGAGTCTCCAGCGCCAAAAATAACATTTTGGGGTTTCAGTCTCGGTGCAGTTTTCGCTGGGGGGACCTGCAGGGGGGGAAAATGGCCCTGGAGCCTTCCCGGTTTCCACRGAGCCGGCAGGAATTGGGAAAGGCTCGGGATGCTCGGAATTTCTCCTCCGGTGTGGAGCGGGATCCGACCCCGCTGCGGCAGCGCCGAGAGCAGGGGGAGGTGGGGACGGGAGGGGAGGGGGGGTCGCATTTCCCAGCGTTTCCCAG
>NW_026625119.1:3987-6228 GCF_030028575.1 Malurus melanocephalus | reverse complement strand
ATCCCAAATCCCCGCCTCGTGTCTCCTGCGAGTGTGAAACGAGAGGATTTGTCCGTTTGCTGCGGAATTTTCTCAAACCAGCAAATCTTTGTGGCCCCGGTTCCCTCCTGTCCCACGGAAGGGCCTCAGGTCATTGTGACGCCCCCCGGCCATGAATCGCTCCCCAATCGGGGCATTTGGGGCGCGTTAATGAATTAATCCGGGATAATTCCCATTCCCTGGCGTCGCTCAGATGGGATGGATGGGACAGAGCCGGGAGCGGGATCAGGTCACTGACGGGGAGGGGGATGTGGCCATGGGGACAATGCCCACCCTGGGGTGCCCTKTGTGTGCCCCCGCTCGGGGGTGTCCCCGGGGCGATCAAATGAGGATTCCGAGCGSGATTTGCGGGGTGAGAACCCTGCTCGGCGATCCCACCGCCCCTGAGCCACCGGGAAAAGCCGAGCTCAGGGCAGCAGGAGGCAGCTCCAGCCCTTTTTCCCGGGTGGAAAACACCGAGGGCCGGCTGGCACCTCCTTCCCCCGCTGCCATCCCTCGCCCCCAAGACTTTACAGCCAACATCTTCTTTTTAATTCCGACACCCGCAAAATAGCAGCTGAAATAACCCTGCTGGATGTCAGCTGCTGATGGAAGGAGATTAAATATTAAAGCCGGTGCTGCGGCTTTAACTCATTCCATTTTTTCCCCCCCTCTCCCTCTCCCCCTCCGCTTCCCCTCTCGGTGTAAAATGACAAGATTTAGAGCCCCAGCGCCAGACTCAGCCTCTGGCTTTCGGCGTTTGGAAACGCGCGCAGAAAGATCTATTGTGTCTGTGAGCGTTTGTGCGCAGGGAAGGGAGCGAGCTCCCGAGCTGGGAGCCCACATAAAGATGTTAAATAGAGCTGTAACGCGCGCCCGGCGCACCCTAAGTGCCGGGGAAAAAAAAAAAAAAAATTAGGGGGAAGGAAAAAAATCCGGCAGTGAAGGAAAATGAAAGATTAAAATAAACCCAGCGTCGGCGAGGTCGGGCTGGGGCTGCTGGGAGAGGCACGACCCCGCTCTGCGCCTCTCGCTCTTCCCTCCCTGACCTAAAAATGCCATTTCTTCAGTACAAAATGGAGCGGGAGAATTGGGAATTTTCCTTCTTTTCCTTTTTTTTCCATCCCCGTCTTTGATGTTGAGGATTTAGACGCTGTCCATCTGCTAAATATTCATCCCAGCCTCCCTGCTCCGCACAAAACCCGGGTTTATTTCTCTCGTTTCACCCCATCCCCCTGATTTCCCACTGCAGGCAGCTGAATCCCATAAAAATCAGGGATTTTGGGGTTCAAATCCTGGAAGAACGCGGGTGTCCCTCCCTCTGCCCGTGCTTTCCGGTGCCGCCGGTGCTCCCTCGCTCGCTGTTCCTTTGTTCGGGAGCGTTTCGGGGTCACCGGGGTTTGTGAGAGAGAAAAAGGGTTTGGGGTGAGGCTGGAGCGGGGCACGGGGATCGGGAGCTGCAGGGAGGGGAAAATCCCAAATCGGGCAGTTTGGCCGAACTGCTGGGAAATGGAATTCTGGGTTTATTTAGGGTTTAGTTACGGAGCGGGGCTGGGAAGGACCGAGTGGAGCGTCCCTTCCTGGAGTTCCACAGAAAACCTCCGGGCTTTTCCCCCACCAGCTCCGATTCCTTTGAATTTCAGCCCAAATTTGCAGTGAGCGCCAAAGCACCTTCTGAGCACTGCTTTGGACCTCACTTGGAGTGACCCCCTGGCCCTGGGTGGCCCTGGGTGGCTCTGGGTGGCTCTGAGTGGCTCTGGGTGACTCTGGGTGACTCTGGGTGGCTCTGGGTGGCCCTGGGTGACTCTGGGTGGCTCTGGGTGACTCTGGGTGGCTCTGGGTGGCCCTGGGTGACTCCTCTCTCTGGGTGACTCTGAGTGGCCCTGGCTGTCTGTGGGTGGCCCTGAGTGGCTTTCGGTGGCTCTGGGTGGCCGTGGGTGTCCCTCGCTGTCTCTGGGTGACTCTGAGCAGCTCTGGGTGTCCCTCGCTGTCCCTCGCTGTCCCTCACTGTCCCTCGCTGTCCCTGGGACGCTTTCCGAGGGAGGTTGGGAAGCGGAGAGGTCCGGAATGCGCCGCCGCGGCCGCGGCTGCTGCTGCAGCGCTTTTCCTTTCCGTGGCCGCATGAAAACGCGGCGGCGCTGCCCGGGGCCGCCGTTTGTCGCAGTCTATTAGGAGAGACTGCAATCCATCCTCGGGCTTTATGGGGCCGCGCTTTAACCCCGT
>NW_026625119.1:1940-2947 GCF_030028575.1 Malurus melanocephalus | reverse complement strand
AAGCTCTCGCCGTTTTTTATTAAAGGCTGCAGGATTTATGGCCAGAAGGGTTTTTTTTTTGCGTTCTTGCTTTGAGGACGATGAAGCCAACCTGACAAAGCAGCTTCCCCTCTCAGCCCAGGTGTCGATTTTCCTGAGCTTYGAGGGATTTTGATCCCGGTGGATAAATTCCAGCTCTGGCAGCGCCCGGGCAGTGCAGCCTTTACAAAACCGGGGAAAAACCCAAACCCCACAGAATTCTGTCCGGTTCCAGCGTCCCTCTGTCCCTTTGGTGCCAGGAACCATCCCTGGAGGGTTTTTATGGGGCCTGGCACCACTGTCCCAATTAAGCCCGGCTCAAATCCAGTGTTAAAGCGGGGAATGGGAGCTCAGCTGGTTTTTAAGGGTTTGGGGTGAATTGTGGCTGTGAGTGGGATGGGATGGGAGCTGTTCCCAAGGATTCCCGATGGGATCAGCCTGAGGGGAGCAGACAGAGCTCCTGAGGGTCCCTGTGCTTTGGGTTCAGCCCCTTCCAGGCAGGGCTCGCTGCTGCTGGGTCAGTTTGGGGACGGGAATGGGGCCAAAATCCCGCAGGATCCCCCTGATCCTCACATCTCCCCRAGCCACAATTCCTCTGTGGGTAAARCATGAGAGGATGAAAYYCTYCAGGARCACAGRGAACGGGGTCAGGCCCCTTCCCCATCTGCACTGCGGTAAACACAAAAAACCCCAAACAAAGCCGGTTCATCCATGGCCAGTTCAGGACTGGTTCAACCCCCTCAAACGGTCCCAGGGTGACACTCACATTCCCCAGGGCTCCCCAGAGAAGGACTGGCGTGGGTAAAATGCCAATTTTTGGCCTCTGCCTGACCAATTCCTGGCGTTCCAACCCGAACCAGATCAGACGCCGACCCCGACGCGGTTCCTGAAGAACTGCGAGGAGGTGGGACTGTTCAACGAGCTGGCCAGTTCCTTCGAGCACGAGTTCAAGAAAGCCGCTGAGGATGATGAGAAAAAGGCAAGAGGCC
>NW_026625119.1:0-1253 GCF_030028575.1 Malurus melanocephalus | reverse complement strand
CTGCGGTGCCTGGAGCTCGGGGAGTGTCGGTTTTAGGGAGAGGATTATTCCAGCTGGTCAGTGCCCGGCCCCGGCCGGAGCTGAGCCTCCAGCATCCAGTTTTGTGTTTGTCCTCCCTTTTCCAAGGGTGGTCTCGCTCCAGCGGCGTTAATTAAAACCACGGGCGCAGCGGGAGCGTCCCCGGAGGCGCTTTAAGCGGTTGGAAACTTCCCCGCATGTTAATCCCGGCTYCTTTGTCATTCCCGGCGCTGTAAAAGGGCAGGTAAATGGTTCCTGCACCGACCGCCAGCAAATCCCGGCCGGGAACGGGGAGGATGAAGGGACTGCGGCTTCAGCCCTGTTTAAAACACCCCAAAATGAGGGGCTGGGGCCTCATCTCCTCTGAAACACCCCAAAATGAGGGGCTGGGGCCTCATCCCTTCTGAATCACCCCAAAATGAGGGGCGTCATCCCCTCTAAACCATCCCAAAATGAGGGGCTGGGGCTTCATCTCCGTTTGAAACACCCCAAAATGAGGGGCTGCGGCTTCAGCCCCGTTTGAAACACCCCAAAATGAGGGGCTGGGGCTTCATCCCCGTTTGAAACACCCCAAAATGAGGAGCTGGGGCCTCATCTCCTCTGAAACACCCGAAAATGAGGGGCTTGGGCTTCATCCCTTCTGAACCACCCCAAAATGAGGGGCTGGGGCTTCATCCCTTCTGAATCACCCCAAAATGAGGGGCGTCATCCCCTCTAAACCATCCCAAAATGAGGGGCTGGGGCCTCATCTCCTT
The DNA here is from genome assembly GCF_030028575.1 of Malurus melanocephalus. Lineage (NCBI taxonomy): Eukaryota > Metazoa > Chordata > Aves > Passeriformes > Maluridae > Malurus > Malurus melanocephalus. The sequence goes on along the minus strand of NW_026625119.1, from coordinate 480 downwards.
TGAAACACCCCAAAATGAGGGGCAGGGGACAGCCGGACAGATGGACAGATGGATGGATGGAGCAGGGATGAAGGGAGGGATGGACGGACGGACGGACGGGTGGATGGATGGATGGATGGATGGATGGATGGATGGATGGAGGGATGGATGGAGCAGGAATGGATGGAGTAGGGATGAAGGGAGGGATGGACGGATGGAGCAGGAACAGATGGACAGATGGACGGGTGGAGAACAGGCTGAACACGCAGCTCTCGGGGCTGCTTCAGGGACAACCCTGCACAGGAGGAGGGACCGGCCCCGGGTGATTTCCTCACTCTGTCCCTCCCTCCAGCAGGGAAAGGGACCGGTGACATCTCCTTTGCGCTGTCCCCGTGCCATTCCCGGGCTCCTTTGCACTGTCCCCATGCCATTCCCGGTCCCCCGGGTGATTTCCTCGCTCTGTCCCTCCCTCCAGCGGGGAAAGGGACCGGTGACATCTCC
>NW_026625118.1:15019-18204 GCF_030028575.1 Malurus melanocephalus | reverse complement strand
TGGCCCAAACAAACATCCTTTGGGTGACCCAAACATCCTTTGGGTGGCCCAAACATCCTTTGGGTGGTCCAAACATCCTTTGGGTGGCCCAAACAAACATCCTTTGGGTGGCCCAAACATCCTTTGGGTGGTCCCAACAAACATCCTTTGGGTGGCCCAAACAAACATCCTTTGGGTGGCCCCAACAAACATCCTTTGGGTGGCCCAAGCATCCTTTGGGTGGCCCAAACAAACATCCTTTGGGTGGCCCAAGCATCCTTTGGGTGGCCCAAACAAACATCCTTTGGGTGGCCCAAACATCCTTTGGGTGGCCCAAACATCCTTTGGGTGGTCCAAACAAACATCCTTTGGGTGGCCCAAACAAACATCCTTTGGGTGGCCCAACAAACATCCTTTGGGTGGTCCAAGCATCCTTTGGGTGGCCCAAACAAACATCCTTTGGGTGGCCCAAAGCCTTGGACCAGGCCTTGGTCCCTGCTGAGCACCCAGCCAGTGCCACCCCTGCCATGGTCAGGGACACCTCCCACTGCCCCAGGCTGCCCCAAGCCCTGTCCTGGCCCTGGACACTTCAGAGATCTTGGGCTGAGCTGTTCCTGTTTGCCAGGGTGCTCAGAGCCATCATGGGCATGAGAAGGCCAAGCCTAAAGCTGAGTTAGGATGTCTGAGTCACTCTGGGCGAGTTCAGCTTTGGCTCTGGGAACCCCCAGACCTGGTGAGATCCCCATGGTTCTGATCCCTGGGATCTTTGCAGGATGTGGGGTTCAGGTTTGGCTCTGGGAACCCCCAGACCCGGTGAGATCCCCATGGTTCTGGTCCCTGGGATCTTGGGCAGGATGTGGGGTTCAGTTTGGCTCTGGGGGCACTGGGGGTTCAGTTTGGCTCTGGGAACCCCCAAACCCGGTGAGATCCCCATGGTTCTGGTCCCTGGGATCTTGGGCAGGATGTGGGGTTCAGGTTTGGCTCTGGGGGCACTGGGGGTTCAGGTTTGGCTCTGGGAACCCCCAGATCCCCATGGTTCTGGTCCCTGGGATCTTTGCAGGATGTGGGGTTCAGGTTTGGGTCTGGGGGCACTGGGGGTTCAGCTTTGGGTCTGGGAACCCCCAGATCCCCATGGTTCTGGTCCCTGGGATCTTGGGCAGGATGTGGGGTTCAGTTTGGCTCTGGGAACCCCCAGATCCCCATGGTTCTGGTCCCTGGCATCTTGGGCAGGATGTGGGGTTCAGTTTGGCTCTGGGGGCACTGGGGGTTCAGGTTTGGCTCTGGGAACCCCCAAACCTGGTGAGATCCCCATGGTTCTGGTCCCTGGAATCTTTGCAGGATGTGGGGTTCAGGTTTGGCTCTGGGAACCCCCAAACCTGGTGAGATCCCCATGGTTCTGGTCCCTGGAATCTTTGCAGGATGTGGGGTTCAGTTTGGGTCTGGGAACCCCCAGATCCCCATGGTTCTGATCCCTGGCATCTTGGGCAGGATGTGGGGTTCAGCTTTGGNTCCTTTGGGTGGCCCAAACATCCTTTGGGTGGCCCAAACATCCTTTGGGTGGCCCAAAGCCTTGGACCAGGCCTTGGTCCCTGCTGAGCTCCCAGCCAGTGCCACCCCTGCCAGGGACAGGGACGCCTCCCACTGCCCCAGGCTGCCCCAAGCCCTGTCCTGGCCCTGGACTCTTCCAGGGATCTTGGGCTGAGCTGTCCCTGTTTGCCAGGGTGCTCAGAGCCATCATGGGCATGAGAAAGCCAAGCCTAAAGCTGAGTTAGGATGTCTGAGTCACTCTGAGTTCAGCTGTGGCTCTGGGAACCCCCAGACCTGGTGAGATCCCCATGGTTCTGGTCCCTGGGATCTTTGCAGGATGTGGGGTTCAGTTTGGGTCTGGGGGCACTGGGGGTTCAGCTTTGGGTCTGGGAACCCCCAGATCCCCATGGTTCTGATCCCTGGGATCTTGGGCAGGATGTGGGGTTCATTTTGGGTCTGGGGGCACTGGGGGTTCAGCTTTGGCTCTGGGAACCCCCAAACCCGGTGAGATCCCCATGGTTCTGGTCCCTGGGATCTTGGGCAGGATGTGGGGTTCAGCTTTGGGTCTGGGAACCCCCAGATCCCCATGGTTCTGATCCCTGGGATCTTGGGCAGGATGTGGGGTTCAGTTTGGCTCTGGGAACCCCCAGACCTGGTGAGATCCCCATGGTTCTGGTCCCTGGAATCTTTGCAGGATGTGGGGTTCAGCTTTGGCTCTGGGAACCCCCAGATCCCCATGGTTATGGTCCCTGGGATCTTGAGCAGGATGTGGGGTTCAGTTTGGCTCTGGGGGCACTGGGGGTTCAGGTTTGGCTCTGGGAACCCCCAGATCCCCATGGTTCTGATCCCTGGGATCTTTGCAGGATGTGGGGTTCAGCTTTGGGGGCACTGGGGGTTCAGGTTTGGCTGTCAGCTCCCACACCAGCCTTGTTCCTGCCTTTCCTGGTTATTCCTGGGAAATGGGGCCGTGGCAGAGCAGCTCTGAGCTGGCACAGCTCTGGAGAGCTCAGCTGAGGGTGCAGGTTGACCTAAATCCCGGAATTTGGGGATCCTTCAGGCAGGTGTGAGTGGTGTGGAGGCTGATTCCAGACCAGGGGGTTCCTAAGGCACAGGAGCTGTACCCGGGGTGGGGATTGGCCTTGTCCCAGTTTGCTGAGCTTTGTGGCTCTGCACCCCTTGTGTCTGCAGCACAGCCATCTATCTGTGTGTTGGGTTTTGGTGTGGAGGCTGGTTGTGTTTTAGTGGAAATGCTTTCCAGGAGGGAAATCCTCTAGCTTGGAGCCAGTAAGGTAAATTGGAGTGATGGATCTGACATTGCACAGTCCCTCTGATCTGTCCCCAAAGTGCATTTATTGATGATATTGGGGAGCAGAGTGACCCCTAATTAAATAAAAACACACCGGAGCACCTTGTAGCAGATGAAGTGTCCTGGGAATAGTTTGAAACCCTTTCCCAGTTCTATGGGAATGAACTCTCCTGGCCCTGTGCTGTGACCCCTGGCCTGGGAAAGGTCCCCTGAGGGTCCCCAGTGTCCCCCTGTCCAGGCTCAGTCCTGGCACCTTGGTGATGGTGATGATGATGATGATGAGGCCGTGGCTCAGCCCATCCTCTCCTCAAGGCTTCAGCCTGACCCCAAATGTGGAGTTTGGGCAGTGGACACCAATGGAAAGGAGGAGTTG
>NW_026625118.1:12387-13681 GCF_030028575.1 Malurus melanocephalus | reverse complement strand
TGCCCTCAATCAAGGACTGAGGATTTATTTATTTATTCATTTCCTGACATTGCTTTCAGTTTTTCCCTGCGTGTTCTGCTGCCCATGCCCCTGTTCCTGCTAAATCAAGGTGGGATTTTCCGGACTCTGATCCCAGGTCAGCACTGTCAGAGCTGTCTGAAGGTGCAGGAGCGAATGCTGTTCAGCTTTTGAGGGCTTTGCAGAATTCCTGAAAGTGCCATGAGGAATTTCAGGCATGGGAACAGCATCTCGCAGCCATTGGTGCTCACAGTCCATTAATARCGTTGCTGTTTGCTGAGTCAGGGGCTCCCAGCTGGATTATCTGTGGCTTTGGGAGGATCTCCCGTGTCTGCCACTGGGTCATTCCAAACAGACAATTACCAGCCTGCTAATTGAGGGGAGGAAGAGTTTAATGAGAGGCTTTGGTGGGATTCTGGCTGCTGKAGGTGTTGAGTTTTGTAACTTTTTGTTTGTTCCCAGCTTGGGAWTTTCCTGGTGAGTGTCAATAAACCAGAGGGGACATTTATGACAGCAGTGCCTGCAGGTTTTTCTCACTCCCTGAGACAGGAGAGTTTTACACCAGGAGTAGCTGCAGATACTGGAGTTACTGATCATGGAACTGGAGGAAAGGAGGATCAGAGCCTGGGAACAGCAAAGGAGCTTGTCTGAAAGCTCCTGAAAGGCTCTCACTCACCATCCCACTATAAAGTTTTGCTTTTCTGTATGCAAGAGGCTGGGATTTCCTGGGAGTCAGCCTGGCTGATGCTGATCCTGTCCAGGAGAGCCCTGGAGCCATGGCCCAGGATTGGGGTCTGGAGTGTTGGTGATGGTGGAGCCTTTGGGCATCGCTGTCCTGCCCAGGAGAGAGATTTGGAAAGGAGAATATTTTTTTTTTCTAGTCTGAAATGTAGCTGGAAGCAGGGCTGTGGTTTATAACAGAAAAGCTGTTTGGCTGTTGGAGTGACAGGCCAAGGGCTGTGGTGGAATTGCCTTCATTAGTGAGGCTGCAGTGAGGAGCAGAGATGGGTTTTAGGAATGCAGAAGTTTTATCTCACCCTGGGTTGAGCTCAGGGAAGTSCTGTGGCCCAAAGGCTGTCAGAGACAAGGACTGTGGAGCTCATGGGATTGGAGCTCATGGAATTGGCTCAGGTTGTGCTGCCAGATTTCTGCATCAGCTGATTTGGGGTTTTTAACCACGCTGCCCAGGGAGGTGGCAGATTTGTGTTTCCTGGCAAGGACTGGACGTGGCACTCGGTGCTGTGGGCTGGTGACAAGGTGAGCCTGGTGTTTCCCT
>NW_026625118.1:9328-10732 GCF_030028575.1 Malurus melanocephalus | reverse complement strand
CTGTGTTTCCATTGGGGAATTTGGGCTCTGTCTGCAGTCCCTGTCCCCTCAGTGCCCTGCCCACTGACCACGCTGTGTTTTTTCCCCAGGTCCACGCCTGGGAGATCTCGGACCAGCTGCTGCAGATCCACCAGGATGTGGAGACCTGCTACTTTGCAGCACAGACCATGAAGATGAAGATCCAAACTTCRTTCTATGAACTCCCCACGGATTCCCACGCCTCACTCCGGGACTCTCTGCTGTCCCACATCCAGAACTTGAAGGACCTGTCCCCGGTCATTGTCACACAGGTGGGTGCTGGCAGGGGAGGGATGGAGCTGTTTCCTCCATGTCCTGCCCTGGCAGTCACTCCACTCTGGGACCATTCTCCCTGAGCTGGAGAACAGGGAATGCTCATCCCTGCTCCCTGTGTCCCTGGCACAAGATTGTATTCCCTCCTTCRTCACTTGATTCCTTTAGTTGCATCCATTTCTTCATCTTCATTTGGTGTTTGGAGAGGAGGAGCAGGGAGGAGCAGCTCTCTGCCATGGACACCAAACCCAGCAGTGCCCTGGGTATCCAGGTGGATTTTTCTGGACCCTTCACTTCCTTCATTTCCATTTTCCATATCCATTTCCATTATCCATATCCATTTCCATTATCCATATCCATTTCCATTATCCATATCCATTTCCATTATGCATATCCATTTCCATTATCCATATCCATTTCCATTATCCACAGGCTCCTGTGGCAGCAGCAGGTCTGACACCCCCAGGGTGTCCCTCCAGCCCCTGAACATCCTGGCAGGGAATGTCCACCCTCAGGGCAGCCACAGTTCAGCACAGGGATTGTGCACACACCTCGATGGATCACTGAGTTCCCTCCCTGCAGGGGATGTTGGGAATGATTCTGGAGTTCCCTGCTGGGTGTTGGAGTGGATTCCAGAGTTTCCTGTCCATCCTTTCTCCTGGGCACACCCCAGCACTCTCACACTGATCCGTGTGTTCCCATTCCCTTCCAGCTGGCTTTGGCAATAGCTGACCTTGCCCTGCAGATGGCTTCGTGGAAGGGCTGTGTGCAGACCCTGGTGGAGAAGTGAGTGACTGTTCTGTCTCTGGGTTGGGAATTGTTCTGTGGGCAGTGTGGGGCAGGTGGTTCTGTATGAAAGGGCAGTTTTCCTCTCGGGATCCCTGATTTCAGGTGCCCTGGGCAGTGGCAGGAGGGGCTGTCTGCTGGGCACGCTTCCCTGCTCCCAGCCCGAGACTCAGCGCTTTTCCTCATCCCTGTTTTGTTTGGGATGATCCCCGTTCCCTCAGCTGTAGCTGTGCTGTGGGGTGGAGCAGTGAGGCTGGAGCTGGTCCTGTCACTGTCCCCAGGTGTCCCTCACGGGTGTCATACACTGCTGCACAGTGACAGCCACAG
>NW_026625118.1:7655-8633 GCF_030028575.1 Malurus melanocephalus | reverse complement strand
TCCTGGAGGCTCCTCTTGGCCGGGCTGTGCCCCTGTGGCTGGACACTGCCTGTCCTGGAGGTGACAAATCCATGGAGTGTGGGATGTTTTGGGGTGAAGGGACCCTAAAGCCCACCCAGTCCCACACCCTGCTGTGGCATATCCAGCTCTTGCTGTGCTGTTTGCCAGTGCTGAGGTGTCCTCCTGTCCCTCCCCCAGGTACAGCAATGACGTGACATCGTTGCCCTTCCTGCTGGAGATCCTGACGGTGCTGCCGGAGGAGGTGCACAGCCGCTCGCTGCGCATCGGCGCCAACCGCCGCACCGAGATCATCGAGGACCTGGCCTACTACTCCAGCACCGTGGTCTCACTGCTGGTGAGGGGCTGGCCTGGGCAGCATCTCCAGCTGCAGCTCCCTCTGCCCCACAGGCCGTGGGCTCATCATGGGAATTGTTTGTGGCAGGTGACGTGCGTGGAGAAGGCGGGCAATGAGGAGAAGATGCTCATCAAAATCTTCCGGTGCCTGGGCAGCTGGTTCAACCTGGGKGTCCTGGACAGCACCTTCATGGCCAACAGCAAGCTGCTGTCCCTGCTCTTCGAGGTGCTGGTGAGTGTTTCCTGGGAAGGGGGAGGGTGCCAGGAGAATTTCAGTGGGACTGAGGTGTGGAGCAGGGCGTTCACCCCTCCTGTGTCAGCAGGGACTCTGCTTCCCTCTGGCTGGGGCTGGCTCCAAGGAGGGGACAGTCCCTCTCTGCTGGGAAGAGCAGGGAGGTGCCAGTGCCCACGGGGTGCCAGGTGAGGTTTGTCACAGCCAGGAGAGACCAGGTGAGGTTTGTCACAGCCAGGAGGTGTCATGGGAGGTTTGTCACACCCTGGAGGGACCAGGTGAGGTTTGTGACACCCTGGAGGTGCCAGGTGAGGTTTGTCACACCCAGGAGGGACCAGGTGAGGTTTGTCACACCCAGGAGGGACCAGGTGAGGTTTGTCACACCCAGGAGG
>NW_026625118.1:5741-7318 GCF_030028575.1 Malurus melanocephalus | reverse complement strand
GGAGGGACCAGGTGAGGTTTGTCACACCCAGGAGGGACCAGGTGAGGTTTGTCACACCCATGAGGGACCAGGTGAGGTTTGTCACACCCAGGAGGGACCAGGTGAGATTTGTCACAGCCAGGAGGGACCAGGTGAGGTTTGTCACACCCAGGAGGGACCAGGTGAGGTTTGTCACACCCAGGAGGGACCAGGTGAGGTTTGTGACACCCAGGAGGGACCAGTGAGGTTTGTCATGCCCTGGAGGGACCAGGTGAGGTTTGTCACGCCCAGGAGGGACCAGGTGAGGTTTGTCACACCCTGGAGGGACCAGGTGAGGTTTGTGACACCCAGAAGGGACCAGGTGAGGTTTGTCACACCCTGCAGGGACCAGGTGAGGTTTGTCACACCAGGAGGGACCAGGTGAGGTTTGTCACACCCAGGAGGGACCAGGTGAGGTTTGTCACACCCAGGAGGTGCCAGGTGAGGTTTGTCACGCCCAGGAGGGACCAGGTGAGGTTTGTCACAGCCAGGAGGGACCAGGTGAGGTTTGTCACAGCCAGGAGGTGTCATGGGAGGTTTGTCACGCCCTGGAGGGACCAGGTGAGGTTTGTCACAGCCAGGAGGTGTCATGGGAGGTTTGTCACAGCCAGGAGGGACCAGGTGAGGTTTGTCACACCCATGAGGTGTCATGGGAGGTTTGTCATGCCCTGGAGGGACCAGGTGAGGTTTGTCACACCAGGAGGTGCCAGGTGAGGTTTGTCACACCCATGAGGTGTCATCCTTGTGGCTGGGCACTGGAAGCCTCTGTTGGGGAACAAAACTGTGCCAGTTTGATGCTCATATCAGGGGTTGCAGTTGTTTGGTTTCTTCCCAGACTGTCAGTAAAGCAATATGCCTTTTCTGACATTTCCCGTTGGAAAATTGCTTCCCAGAGGTGTTTGGGTGTTTGTCCAGCTGAGTGTAGAAGCCCCGAGGCTGCCAGAGCTCCAGGAGCGTTTGGACAGCGCTGCCAGGGATGCACAGGGGGGATTGTTGGGGTGTCTGTGCAGGGACAGGAGTGGATCCATGATCCCTGTGTGTCCCTCCAGCTCAGGGTATTCCATGATTCTGTGATAATTGCTGGGCTTTTGTGCCTTTCAGCAACAGGACAAGACATCGTCCAACCTGCACGAGGCTGCATCAGACTGCGTGTGCTCAGCCCTCTACGCCATCGAGAACGTGGAGACCAACCTGCCCCTGGCCCTGCAGCTCTTCCAGGGCGTGCTCACCCTCGAGAGTGCCTATCACATGGCTGTGGCACGGGAGGACCTGGACAAGTGAGGGACAGGGACCTGTGCCATGCCTGGGAGGGATGGGGGGACAGTGGTGACCCAGCYGGGGCCGTGTCAGCATCCACATGGAGATCCCAGTGCCAGGAGCATCAGCAGTGCTGGGGGCACTGGGGCTGAGCAGTGTCTGACCCTGTGTGGGCACTCCTGGGGTCACACCCCAATCCTGGGGACAGGCCTGGGCACTCCTGGGGTCACACCCCAATCCTGGGGTCACACCCCAATCCTGGGGTCACACCCCAATCCTGGGGTCACACCCCAATCCTGGGG
>NW_026625118.1:2150-5097 GCF_030028575.1 Malurus melanocephalus | reverse complement strand
CAGGCCTGGGCACTCCTGGGGTCACACCCCAATCCTGGGGGCAGGCCTGGACACTCCTGGGGTCACACCCCAATCCTGGGGAGGGGTCACACCCCAATCCTGGGGACAGGCCTGGGCACTCCTGGGGTCACACCCCAATCCTGGGACAGGCCTGAGCCCCTCACTGCCAGAAAGAATTGAGGGGCCGGGGTCTGGGCTGGAACTGTGCCCTCACGCCTGGCACTGGGCTTTTAGAGAAGCACAGATTCAACATTGCAGCAGATTTGGCTGTTGGAACCCCCTGTGCTGATTGCAGCCACTTCCCCTGCTCTCCAGCTGCTGCTGAAGCACAAGTTGGGGTTTCTGGCTGTGGCCGAGGCTCTGGGCGCGTTTGGGCCCAGCCCTGCTCCACACTGGGGTATCCCCGGGGCTGATGGGATCCTTGTCTGTGTTTGTCCCTGCCAGGGTGCTCAATTACTGCCGTGTGTTCACGGAGCTGTGYGAGACCTTCCTGGACAAGATCGTGTGCACCCCGGGCCAGGGCCTGGGCGACCTGCGCACGCTGGAGCTGCTGCTCATCTGTGCAGGGCACCCGCAGTACGAGGTGAGGGGGACACAGCCCAAACCCACCTGTCCCAGCCCAAACAGAGGGGAAAACCTTCCCTTCTCTTTCCACACCCTCATGGCCTCGGTCCCTGTGAGCTGCTGACTCTGGAACGCCTGCTCTGCACTTGTGAGCAGGACTCGGGTTCACGTTTCCTCCTGGGTGTCCTGGAGGGCATTGCCAGCACAGCTCCAAACCCTGTTAGTGCTTTACCACAGCTTAAAGTCGAGCTCAGTGGGCATTTGTGGTTCCTGGGAATTTTGCCCTTCAAGTGACTCTGAGTGGCTGCTTCACATCAGAGCTCCTGCCCACCTGCCTTAAGTGCAAAACTTGTCATTAAGTTTTGGTCTCTTTTTATCTTTTTTAATTTTTTTATCCTTTTATTCTTCCCAAACCATTATTAAGTCCCAGTGGCTGACCCCTGCCTGTGTTCAGTGGATGGAAGCTGCTGCTTGGCTGGTTTGCCAGGGGAGGTGCAGAGCAGCTGCTCCAGCAGGCTCCATGCRTGCCCTGGGGTCCCTGGGACCCTTTTCCCCCCTTCCCAAACTGTTAAACTCAGTTTTCCTTGGCTGTGACCTTGTCCTGTGCCTGGTGCTGAGGGACATGGAGCTCTGCAGCTGCTGCTGACCAAACCCACACTTGGGGGTTTTGTGCAATAACCACACGATAAATAAAAGCACCCACACAGAGGGGCTGAGTCCACTTCCAGCCAGAGCTGCACCCTGAGCCCCGAGCCCCACTCTGGGGGTTCTGGGCCAGAGAGGCTTTGGGTGCCAAGGACAGGTGTTCAGGGTCACTTGGGGCTCAAAGGCCTTTATTAAATGACAAAGAAATCAGTGGATCTGGGGCAGCCAGTCCTTGTGTCACCAYTGTGTGACACAGCAGATCTGTGGTGCTGCCACTGCTGCCACCCCAGGGAGGGTTTTGGTTTCTCCATTGGGACCACCGTCAGAGTGGGGAAAAAATATTCTGCTGCTAACACGGGATTTTTGCTCCCAAACAGGTGGTGGAAATTTCCTTTAACTTCTGGTACAGACTGGGGGAGCACCTGTACAAGACAGACGATGCTGTGATCCACAGCATCTTCAAAGCCTACATCCAACGGCTGCTGCACGCCCTGGCCCGGCACTGCCAGCTCGACTCTGACCACGTAAGGGCCCCTCTGGGGACAACCCTCTGGGGACAGCCAGGCAGTGCCATGTGTGTGTGTATGTGTGTGTGTGTCCCCTGCAGGCAGTGGCAGTGCTGGGGACATGTCCCGTTGTGCTCTCCTGTGCCAGAGGTTCTGTGTAGCTCTGAGGCTGTGCAGGGCAGCATCCTGTGCTTTGAGGGGTTGCTGGAAGGAGGGAGAGGGCAGATTTGCTGCGTTAAACCTTTCTCATTCAGTCAGTGTTTGCTCTGTTTGGCTGTGGAGGACCCTCTCCCACCTCCCCTGGATGGTTCTCCTTGCAGAGCTGTGTTTGTTTCCCTGCTCAAGGCAGTTTTGTTGGGATCAAACTGTCACAGCTCCCCAGCCRCAGTGCTGGCATCTTCCTCCAAGCAGTCTGGGATGCTTTATCCTCCTTTCCTCCCCTCCTCATCCCTTGCTTCCTATCCCTTCCTCTGCTTGTTGGAGCAGGAATATGCAGTGTGTGCTCAGGCTGATCACGTTTGATTTGGGCACAGCTCTCCAATCCCTCCAGCAGCCTGGTCTGGGACAGGAGGGCAGGAATGATGGATCTCCTTAGAACAGAATGACTGGTGTTCCCCTGGCTGTGGCTGAGTGGAACCTGAATCCCCTGAGCTGCCCCTGTTCTGTCCCTCCTCTCCCCCAGGAGGGTGTCCCAGAGGAGACCGATGACTTTGGGGAGTTCCGGATGCGTGTCTCGGACCTGGTGAAAGACCTCATCTTCCTGGTGGGCTCAGTGGAGTGCTTTGCTCAGGTGGGTTTGCAGGAGAGCTGTGAGGTCACTGTGCCCTGGTGGCCTTTGGGACTGCAGGAGGTCACACACATCTGTCTCATGCATGACTGCAGGAGGTCACACACATCTGTCTCATGCAGGAGGAAGTGTGTGGTGGAACGTGTTGTGGGAGAGCAGGAGGTGTCTGACATTCTGGGGAGAGCCTCTGTGCTGCCACAATCTCAGGGTGGCCTGCAGAGTGTGGGGTTTGTGTGGACCCACGGCTAGAACGGGAGTTTGGRGGTGGGACGGGTCAGGAGCAGGGTTTTGGGGGCTGGGGGTTGGCGTTGGGGGTTCATGGCCCATGTTCCCATTCCCCCCTGCAGCTCTACGCCACGCTCAAGGACGGGAACCCCCCCTGGGAGGTGACAGAAGCTGTGCTCTTCATCATGGCCTCCATCGCCAAGAGCGTTGACCAGTGAGT
>NW_026625118.1:0-1135 GCF_030028575.1 Malurus melanocephalus | reverse complement strand
TCCCTGGGACACTGTGACCCCCATCCCTCTGTCCCTCCCTCCCTGGGACACTGTGACCCCCATCCCTCTGTCCCTCCCTCCCTGGGACACTGTGATCCCCATCCCTCTGTCCCTGGGGGGCTGTGGTTGCTGTCACTCCTTTTCCCACGGAGCTGGTGACACCAGCCCTCCGTTCCTTGGGAGGCTGGGAGTGCTGTGCCCCTGTTCCCAGGCACCTGGGGCAGTCACCTCAGTCCCTTCATGCCACCAGCTCCTGTCACCTGTRTTGAGGCTGCTCCTGCTCACTTTTCCTGTGTCTCGTTCCTGGGAGTGCTTGAAGCACTGGGGACTGTGCTCCCCCCAGCCTGTCCCACGAGGCTCTGGCCTGGGATTGTCCCATCACACCCTCGCACAGCAGAGCAGGCAGTTCCCAGACAGGGAACATCCCTGGTGGTGGTGGGGCTCTCCCTGGAGGTGTTCAGTGTTCCCCATCTGTTTCCTGCTATCCGTGGGGTATCCATGGGGTATCCATGGGGTATCCGTGGGGTATCCATGGGGTATCCGTGGGGTATCCATGGGGTATCCGTGGGGTATCCATGGGATCTGCTGGGGTGTCTGTGGGGCTGAGCCCCATCCTCACAGGGTTTGTCCCAGTCACGTTCCACGTTCAGAGTGTGCTGTGTGGCGGTGGCTCTGGATCCCTGCCCACCCTGAGCCGAGCCCTTCCTGCAGGGAGAACAACCCGACGCTGGTGGAGGTGCTGGAGGGCGTGGTGMGGCTGCCCGAGTCGGTGCACACGGCCGTGCGCTACACCAGCATCGAGCTGGTGGGCGAGATGAGCGAGGTGGTGGACAGGAACCCGCAGTTCCTGGGTGAGTCCCGCGCCCCCGCGGCCCCGCCGTGCCCGCCGCCCCCTGACCCCCTGTCCCCACAGATCCCGTGCTGGGCTACCTGATGAAGGGGCTGTGTGACCGGCGCCTGGCGTCAGCCGCCGCCAAGGCCATCCACAACATCTGCTCCGTGTGCCGGGACCACATGGCCCAGCACTTCTCGGGGCTGCTGGAGATCGCCCGCGCCCTGGACTCCTTCGCGCTGTCACCCGAGGCTGCCGTGGGGCTGCTCAAGGGTGGGTACCCGTGGGAACTGGGGGAGAACT
>NW_026625117.1:19679-21264 GCF_030028575.1 Malurus melanocephalus | reverse complement strand
AATTTTTTGGAGAATTTTTAAGATTTTGGGTGAGGGACACTCAAAACCACTCAAATTTCACCCAAAACCACTCAAAAATTCACCCAAAATTCACCCAAGGGACACCCAAGGAATGACCAATGAATGACCAAAGAATGAACAATGAATGACCAATAAATGACCAACGGTCACCCAAAGAATGACCAATGAATGACCAATGAATGACCAATGAATGACCAATGGACACCCAAGGGACACTCAATGAACACTCAATGGACACCCAAAGAGTGACCAATAAATGACCAATGGACACTCAATGGAATGACCAATGAATGACCAATGAATGACCAATGGTCACCCAAAGGACACTCAATGGACACCCAGGGAATGACCAAAGAATGACCAATGGAACCCAAGGAGTGACCAAGGGACACTCGAGGAATGACCAAAGAATGACCAACAAATGACCAATTGCCACTCAAAGAACATCCAAGGAATGACCAAGGAATGACCAAAGAATGACCAAAGAACATCCAATGGTCACCCAATGAATGACAAAAGAATGACCAAAGGTTGACCGAAGAATGACCAATGGACACCCAAGAAATGACCAAACAATGACCAAAGAATGACCAATGGTCATTCAAAGAACACCCAAGGAATGACCAATGAATGACCAAAGAATGACCAATAAATGACCAATGAACACCCAAGGAGTGACGAAGGAATGACCAATGGACACCCAAGGGATGACCAAGGAGTGACCAAAGAATGACCAAGGGATTACCAAGGGTCACCCAAGAAATGACCAACAAATGACCAATGGACACCCAAGGAATGACCAAAGAATGATCAATGAATGACCAATGGATGACGAATGGACACCCAATGGTCACTCAAAGAATGACCAATGGACACCCAAAGAATGACCAATGGACACCCAATGGTCACCCAATGGTCACCCAATGAATGACCAATGAATGACCAATGAATGACCAATGGACACCCCAATGGTCACCCAAGGAATGACCAAAGAATGGCCAATGAATGACCACGGAATGACCAATGTTCACCCAAAGAATGACCAAAGAATGATCAATGGACACCCAACGGTTACTCAAAGATCACCCCAACAAATGACCAATGGTCACTCAATGGACACTCAATGAATGACCAATGAAGGACTAATGGACACCCAACGGTCACTCAAAGAATGACCAATGGACACCCAATGGACACTCAAAGAACACCCAAGGAATGACTAATGGACACCCAACGGTCACTCAAAGAACACCCGACAAATGACCAATGGTCACTCAAAAATCACCCAACAAATGACCAATGGACACCCAATGGACACCCAAGGAGTGACCAATAAATGACCAATGGACACCCAATGGTCACTCAAAGAATGACCAACGGTCACCCAATGGTCACTCAAAGAATGACCAATGGACACCCAAGGAATGACCAAAAGATGACCAAAGAATGACCAATGGACACCCAAGGATTGACCAATAAATGACCAATGGACACCCAACGGTCACTCAAAGAATGACCAATGGTCACCCAAGGGTCACCCAAGGAATGACCAATGGACACCCAA
>NW_026625117.1:15849-18653 GCF_030028575.1 Malurus melanocephalus | reverse complement strand
GAGTGGTCAGTGGTGGTCAGTGGTGGCCGGAGAGTGGCTGGAGAGTGGCCGGAGGTCACCAAGGTTCTCCTGCCATTGGTCAGTGTGAGGAGTGATCAGTGGTAGCCAGAGAGTGGCCGGAGAGTGGCCGGAGGTCACTGAGGTCATCTGGGTGTTGGTCAATGTGAGGAGTGGTCAGTGATGGCCTGATAGTGGCCGGAGAGTGGCCAGAGGTCACTGAGGTCATGCTGGTGTTGGTCAGTGTGAGGAATGGTCAGTGGTGGCCAGAGAGTGGCTGGAGAGTGGCCAGAGGTCACTGAGGTCATCCGGGTGTTGGTCAATGTGAGGAGTGGTCAGTGGTGGTCAGTGGTGGCCGGAGAGTGGCCGGAGAGTGGCCGGAGGTCACTGAAGTCATCGGGGTGTTGGTCAGTGTGAGGAGTGGTCAGTGGTGGCCTGAGGTCATCAATGACCTCCAACCATTGGTCAATGTGAGGAGTGGTCAGTCGTGGCCGGAGAGTGGCCAGAGAGTGGCCAGAGAGTGGCCAGAGGTCACTGAGGTCATCCAGGTGTTGGTCAGTGGTGACCAAAGGTGGCCGGAGGTCACTATGGTCATCTGGGTGTTGGTCAGTGTGAGGAGTGGTCAGTGGTGGCCTGAAGTCACTGAGGTCATGCGGGTGTTGGTCAATATGAGGAGTGGTCAGTGGTGGCCGGAGAGTGGCCGGAGAGTGGCCGGAGAGTGGCTGGAGAGTCGCCGGAGGTCACTGAGGTCATCCGGGTGTTGGTCAATGCAAGGAGTGGTCAGTGATGGTGTGAGGTCATCAATGACCTCCAACCATTGGTCAGTGTGAGGAGTGGTCAGTGGTGACCAGGGGTGGCCGGAGAGTGGCCAGAGGTCACTGAGGTCATCCAGGTGTTGGTCAGTGGTGACCAAAGGTGGCCAGAGGTCACTGAGGTCATCTGGGTGTTGGTCAATGCAAGGAGTGGTCAGTGATGGTGTGAGGTCATCAATGACCTCCAACCATTGGTCAGTGGGAGGAGTGGTCAGTGGTGACCAGGGGTGGCCGGAGAGTGGCCAGAGGTCACTGAGGTCATCCAGGTGTTGGTCAATGCAAGGAGTGGACAATGTCCTCACCCTTTTGGGTCAATCTTCCCCATTTTTTGGGTCAATTTTCCCCATTTTCAATTCCATTTTCCCATTTTTTGCTACAATTTTTCAATTTTCACCACAATTCCCAATTTTTTGTCAATTATCCCATTTTCGGTTCCATTTCCCCATTTTTGCTCCCATTTTCCCATTTTTGTGCCAATTCCTCCCAATTTTGGGTCAATTTTCCTCATTTTCAGTTTCATTTTACCATTTTTTCCTACAATTTTTCCATTTTTGCCTCAATTACCCTATTTTCACCAAAATTCCCCATTTTTCTGTCAATTTTCCCATTTCCCCCCAATTCCCCCCATTTTTAGGTCAATTTTACACCATTTTTGCCTCAATTCCTCCCATTTTTAGGTCAACTTCCCCCATTTTTGGGTCATTTCCCTCCATTTTTGGGTAAATTCCCCATTTTTTATGCAAATTTCCCATTTTTTGGTCAATTCTGCCCATTTTTTGTCCCATTTTATCATTTTTTTGGTCAATTTTCCCATTTTTCGGCTCAATTCCTCCCCTTTTTGGGTGAATTTTCCCCATTTTTGGGTCAATTTTCTCCATTTTTGGTTCAATTTTACCATTTTTTTATCAATTTTCCCATTTTCCCATTTTCCCCCACCTTTTTTGATGATGTCCAGCGCTTTGGCCCGGCGCTCCAGGCCGAAGCTCTCCCACTGTCCGGTGCTGTCCAGGGAGTGGACGGCGATGACCGTCGGGGTCAATTTTACCCATTTTCACTTCTATTTTCCCATTTTCGCCTCAATTTCCCCCATTTTCACCCAAATTCCCTATTTCTGTGTCAATTTTCCCATTTTTGCCTGAATTTCTTCCATTCTCCCCATTTTTTGGGTTAATTTTCCCCATTTTTGGTCCATTTGACAGTTTTCAGTGCCATTTGGCCATTTTTTGAGTCATTTTCCTCATTTTTGGGTCAATTTTTCCATTTTTTGTTCCATTCTCCCCATTTTCAGGTAAATTCTCCATTTTTGCCTCAATTCCCCCCATTTTTAGGTCAACTTCCCCCATTTTTGGGTCATTTTCCCCCATTTTTGGGTAAATTCCCCATTTTTGGGGCAAATTTCCCATTCTTCTCCCAATTTTCCTTTTTTGCCTCAATTCTCCCCATTTTTGTGCCAATTCCCCATTTTCGCCTCAATTCCTCCCATTTATGGGTCATTTTCCCCATTTTTGGGTCATTTTCCCCCATTTTTGGGTCATTTTCCCCCATTTTTAGGTAAATTCCCCATTTTTGATGCAAATTTCCCATTTTTTTGGTCAATTCCCCCATTTTTTGTCACATTTTATCATTTTTTTGGTCAATTTTCCCACTTTTCGGCTCAATTCCTCCCATTTTTGAGTCAATTTTCCCATTTTCATGTCAATTCTCCACTTTTCCTACAATTTTCCCATTTTTGCTCCAATTTCCCCTATTTTTGGTTCCATTCTCTCCATTTTTAGGTAAATTCTCCATTTTTGCTTCAATTCCCCTCATTTTTAGGTCCATTCCACCCATTTTTAGGTCATTTTCCCCCATTTTTGGGTCATTTTCCCCCATTTTTAGGTAAATTCCCCATTTTTGGTGCAAATTTTCCATTCTTCTCCCAATTTTCCCATTTTCGCCTCAATTCCCCCCATTTTTGTGCAAATTCCTCCCATTTTTGTGCCAATTCCCCATTTT
>NW_026625117.1:9549-15210 GCF_030028575.1 Malurus melanocephalus | reverse complement strand
GTCCCCAACCCGGGATGTCCCCAACTGACCCCTGGAGTGACCCCTCGAGTGACCCCTGGATGTTCCCAACTGTCCACACCATGATGGACATTGGGTTGCCTGGACAGTGGTCCGCGGAGTGGTCAAGGGGTGGAGTGACCACTGGAGTGACCACTGGAGTGACCACAAGTGTCCCCAAACCGGGATGTCCCCAATAGTTCCCAAATATCCCCACCATGATGGACATCGGGTTGACTGGACAGCGGTCAGTGGAGAGGTCAAGGGGTGGAGTGACCACTGGAGTGACCATAACTGACCCCTGGAGTGACCACAACTGTCCCCAAACTGGGATATCCCCAACTGACCCCTGGAGTGACCACTGGAGTGACCACTGGAGTGACCACAACTGTCCCCACCAGCACGGACATCGGGTTGCCTGGACAGTGGTCAGCGGAGTGGTCAAGGGGTGGAGTGACCACTGGAGTGACCACAACTGTCCCCAACTGTCCCCAAACTGGGATGTCCCTAACTGATCCCTGGAGTGACCCCTGGAGTGACCACAACTGTCCCCACCATGATGGACATTGGGTTGTCTGGACAGTGGTCAGTGGAGTGGTCAAGGGGTGGAGTGACCGCTGGAGTGACCCCTGGAGTGACCCCTGGAGTGACCACAACTGTCCCCAAATGTTCTCAACTCGGAATATCCCCAACTGACCACTGGAGTGACCCCTGGAGTGACCACAATTGTCCCCAAATGTCCCCACCATGATGGACATCGGGTTGCCTGGACAGTGGTCAGCGGAGTGGTCAAGGGGTTGGTCAAGGGGTGGAGTGGCCACTGGAGTGACCACAAGTGTCCCCAAACTGGGATATCCCCAACTGTCTCCCAGAGTGACCACAACTGTCCCCAACTGTCCCCACCATGATGGACACTGGGTTGTCTGGACAGTGGTCAGTGGAGCGGTCAAGGGGTGGAGTGACCACTGGAGTGACCAAAACTGACCCCTGGAGTGACCACAACTGTCCCCAACTGTCCCCACCATGATGGACATCGGGTTGCCTGGACAGTGGTCAGCGGAGTGGTCAAGGGGTGGAGTGACCGCTGGAGTGACCACTGGAGTGACCACAAGTGTCCCCAAACCGGGATATCCCCAATAGTTCCCAAATATCCCCACCATGATGGACATTGGGTTGACTGGACAGCGGTCAGCGGAGCGGTCAAGGGGTGGAGTGACCCCTGGAGTGACCATTACTGACCACTGGAGTGACCACAACTGACCCCAATTGTCCCCAACTCAGGCTGTCCCCAACTGACCCCTGGAGTGACCCCTGGAGTGACCCCCGGAGTGACCCCTGGAGTGACCCCTGGAGTGACCCCTGGAGTGACCCCCGGAGTGACCCCTGGAGTGACCCCTGGAGTGACCCCCAGAGTGACCCCCGGAGTGACCACTGCTGACCCCTGACCGCTCACCCTGGACTGACCCCTGGAGTGACCCCCAGAGTGACCCCCAGAGTGACCACCGCTGCCCCCTGACCGCTCACCCTGGACGCTGACTTTGGTCTGAGGGTCAGTGTTGGGGACGATGTCCGAGATGTCCGCGGCCTTGACCTTCTCCTCCTGGACCCCGTCTGCGGCCAGAGTGGACATGAGTGACCATGAGTGACCACAAACCCAAATGACCCCAACCCCGAGTGACCACAACCTTGAGTGGCCACGAAGCTGAGTGACCACAACCCAAAATTACCCCAAACCTGAGTGACCACAACCCCGAGTGGCCACAAAACTGAGTGACCACAACCCCAAATGATCCCCAAACCCCCAGTCGGGGTGGACATGAGTGACCACAAGTGACCACAAACATGAGTGACCACAACCCCAAATTACCCCAAATCTGAGTGACCACAAGCCAGAGTGACCACAACCCTGAGTGACCCCCAAACCCCCAGCCAGGGTGGACATGAGTGACCACAACCCTGAGTGACCACAAACATGAGTGACCCCAAACACGAGTGACCACAACCTTGAGTGGTCATGAACCAGAGTGACCACAACCCCAAATGACCCCACCCCTGAATGACCCTCGAGTGACCCCAAAATGACCCCAAAATGACCCCAAATGACCTCAAAGTGACCCCGAGTGACCCTGAGATGACCCCAAATGACCTCAAAGTGGCCCCAAATGACCTCAAAATGACCCCAAAGTGACCCTGAAGTGACCCCAAATGACCCCAAACCCAAATCACCCCAAACCCGAGTGACCACAACCCCGAGTGACCACAACCTTGAGTGACCCCACCCCCAAATGACCCTGAGATGACCCCGAATGACCCCAAATGACCCCAAAGTGACCCCAGAGTGACCCTGAATGACCCCAAATGACTCCAAAATGACCCCAAATGACCCCGAAGTGACCCTGAATGACCCCAAATGACCCCGAGATGACCCCTCGGTGACCCCGTGGTCAGTGTCCGGCCCCAGGCCGCGGTCACTCACCGACCCCTTTGTTCTGCGGGTCCAGCTCGATGATCTTGACCGTCTTCTCCAGCCGCATCCCCTCGGGCTGACCAGGCCAAAGTCCAGCGGTCAGTCCGGCTCCGGACCCGGCTCCGGACCGGCCGGACGAGGCCTCCCAGTGTAAACCAGTGACCAGAGTGACCACTGGAGGGGACGGCCGCGCTCGGCCACTCGGATGGACAGAGCAGGGCGGAGTGGACACAGAGACCCGGGTGATGGTCACTCAGGTGACCCACTGGTCAAGTGACCACTCAGGACACCCACTGACCATTCCCGGCCACTCGGATGGACAAAGGGGTCATCATGATGATCATTCAGGTGACCAACTGACCACTCTCGGCCACTTGGATGGACAAAGCGGGGTGGAGTGGACAGAGCGGTCATTGCGATGGTCACTCAGGTGACACACTGGTCAAATGATCAGTCAGGTGACCAACTGACCACTCTCGGCCACTCGGATGGACAAAGCGGGGTGGAGTGGACATAGCGGTCATTGCGATGGTCACTCAGGTGACCCACTGACCACTCTCGGCCACTTGGAGGGACAAAGCGGTCATTGTGATGGTCACTCAGGTGACCCATTGACCACTCTCGGCCACTTGGATGGACAAAGAGGGGTGGAGTGGACACAGTGACCGGGGACACCGTGATGGTCACTCAGGTGACCAACTGGTCAAATGACCACTCAGAGGGACAGAGCGGGGTGGAGTGGACAGAGCGGTCATTGTGGTGGTCACTAAGGTGACCCACTGGTCAAGTGACCACTCAGGTGACCCAACTGACCACTCTCGGCCACTTGGATGGACACAGTGGTCATTGTGATGGTCACTCAGGTGACCCACTGGTCAAAGGACCACTCAGGTGACCCACTGACCACTCTCGGCCACCCGGATGGACAAAGAGGGGTGGAGTGGACACAGTGACATCATCATGATGGTCACTCAGGTGACCAGCTGACCACACCCACCCACCACCCCCACCCCAACACCAAACTGACCACACCAACCCGTGGCCACCACGATGACCACTCAGGTGACCAACTGACCATTGTTGACCACCAACCCTGCACCCCAACACCAAACTGACCACACCAACCCCTCCGGACACCACAGCGGTCACTCAGGTGACCAACTGACCACACCAACCCCACACCCCATCACCAAACTGACCACACCCACCCATCCGGACACCGCAGCGGTCACTCAGGTGACCAACTGACCACTTTTGGCCACCAACCCCCCACCCCAACACCAAACTGACCATTTCCACCCTGCCGGACACTGCAGCGGTCACTCAGGTGACCAACTGACCACACCAACCCCGCACCCCAACACCAAACTGACCACACCCACCTGTGGCCACCATGATGACCACTCAGGTGACCCACTGACCACTCTCGGCCATTCGGATGGACAAAGAGGGGTAGAGGTGGACACAGTGACCGGGGACATTGCAATGGTCACTCAGGTGACCAACTGACCACTGTTGACCACCAAACCCACAACCCCATCACCAAACTGACCACACCAACCCGTGGCCACCATGATGACCACTCAGGTGACCCACTGACCACACCTGACCACCAACCCTCCACCCCAACCCAAAACTGACCACACCAACCTGTGGCCACCATGATGACCACTCAGGTGACCCACTGACCACTCTCGGCCACCAGGAGGGACAAAGCGGGGTGGAGGTGGACACAGTGACCGGGGACATTGCAATGGTCACTCAGGTGACCAACTGACCACTGTTGACCACCAACCCTCCACCCCAACACCAAACTGACCACTCCCACCCCTCCGGACACTGCAGTGGTCACTCAGGTGACCAACTGACCACACCAACCCTGCCCCCAACACCAAACTGACCACACCAACCCCTCCGGACACCGCAGCGGTCACTCAGGTGACCAACTGACCACTGTTGACCACCAACCCCCCACCCCAACACCAAACTGACCATTCCCACCCTGCCGGACACTGCAGCGGTCACTCAGGTGACCAACTGACCACACCAACCCCCCACCCCAACACCAAACTGACCACACCCACCCTGCCGGACACCACAGCGGTCACTCAGGTGACCAACTGACCACACCAACCCCTCCACCCCAACACCAAACTGACCACTCCCACCCCTCCGGACACCGTGATGGTCACTCAGGTGACCAACTGACCACACCAACCCTGCCCCCAACACCAAACTGACCACACCAACCCCTCCGGACACTGCAGCGGTCACTCACCACCACCCTGAGCTTCTTCTTGACCCCGTCGCCCAGGTACTGCGGCCCTCGGCCGTCCGGCCCCACTCGGACAGCGGCCTTGACCTCGATGTCCAGCTGTCCGGTCTTGAGGGGGACGATGACGAAGGGGACGGCGCGAGAGGACTCGGCTCGGACCTTGAGCACCTGCTGGAATCGCCGCTTGGCCGAAGAGGCGCTGCAGATGTCCGGGTTGTGCAGCAGCTCCACACGCACCTGGACACCGGACAGTGGTCAGTTAGAGTGGCCGGAGTGGCCGGAGTGCATGGAGGGGTCACTCAGGCACATTGGAAGGGCTGGAGTGGACAGAGGGATGGAGTGGTCACTCTAAATGGACAGAGGGGCTGCAGATGTCCGGGTTGTGCAGCAGCTCCACCCACACCTGGACAGTGCATGGAGTGGTCAGTTGGAGTGGCTGGAGTGGTCACTCGCAGTGTTTGGAATGGGCTGAGGGGATGGGGTGGTCATTCAGAGGGACAGAGAGGATGGAGTGGTCACTCCAAAGGGACGGAGGGACTGCAGATGTCCGGGTTGTGCAGCAGCTCCACACGCACCTGGACACCGGACAGTGGTCAGTTGGAGTGGCCGGAGTGGCCGGAGTAGTCACTCGAGGGGCCAGAGTGGACAGAGGGATGGAGGGACAGAGAGGATGGAGTGGTCACTCAAGGGGGATGGAGGAGTTGGAGTGGTCATTCAGAATGATGGAGGGATGGAGTGGTCACTCTAAAGGGACAGAGTGGCTGCAGATGTCCAGGTTGTGCAGCAGCTCCACCCGCACCTGGACACCGGACAGTGGTCAGTCAGGGGCCGGAGTGGCCAGAGGTACAGCGGTCATTCAGGGGAATGGAGGGACAGAGGGATGGAGTGGTCAGTCAGGGGTCAGAGGATGGAGTGGTCACTC
>NW_026625117.1:4896-5834 GCF_030028575.1 Malurus melanocephalus | reverse complement strand
GCTGCAGATGTCCGGGTTGTGCAGCAGCTCCACCCGCACCTGGACAGTGGACCGAGTGGTCAGTTAGGGGCCGGAGTGGCCGGAGTGGCTGGAGGGGTCACTCAGGGGCATTGGAGTGGTCATTCAGAGGGACAGAGGGATGGAGTGGTCACTCCAAATGGACAGAGGGGCTGCAGATGTCCGGGTTGTGCAGCAGCTCCACCCGCACCTGGACACCGGACAGTGGTCAGTTGGAGTGGCCGGAGTGGTCAGAAGGACAGCGGTCATTCAGGGGAATGGAGGGACAGAGGAATTGAGTGGTCAGTCAGAGGGACAGAGAGGATGGAGTGGTCACTCCAAAGGGACAGAGGGGCTGCAGATGTCCAGGTCGTGTCCAGAGCTCCACCCGCACCTGGACACCGGACACAGTGGTCACTCAGGAGGGTGGAGGAGCCGGAGGGGATGGAGCGGTCACTCACAGTGTCCGGAGGGGACAGAGGGGACACACTCGGCCACAGGAGGGGACAACCCAGCCCAAAACTGACCACAGCACCCCACGGACACCACGATGACCACTCAAGTGACCCACTGACCACTCTTGGCCACTGGGAGATGCCCACCCAGGGGACACCGTGATGGTCACTCAGGTGACCAACTGACCACACTCTGCCACCTTGACACCCCAACCCAGCCCAAAACTGACCACAGCACCCCACGGACACCACGATGACCACTCAGATGACCCAATGACCACCTTGAGTGCCAACCCAGCCCAAAACTGACCACACCAACCCACGGACACCATGATGACCACTCAAGTGACCCTTTGGCCACTTTGACCCCACAACCCCTCCCCCCAACACCAAGATGACCACAGCGATGTCACCACCCTGGGGACACCGTGATGGTCACTCAGGTGACCAACTGACCACACTCGGCCACCTTGATACCCCAACCCA
>NW_026625117.1:0-1085 GCF_030028575.1 Malurus melanocephalus | reverse complement strand
TGGTCTGAGTTGGTCTGAGAGTGGACAGTGGGGTGTGGTCAGTGAGTGACCCAGAGGTGACCTAAGGTGACCACAAGGATTGGGAGTGGTGTGGCCGGACGGTCACTTTGTAGGGGTCAGCCACGCACAGGCCTGAGAGTAGACAGTGGGAGGTGGTCAGTGAGTGACCCCGAGGTGACCCGAGGTGACCCAAAGTGGCCTGAGGTGACCACAAGGACTGGGATATCTCGTGGTGTGGCCGGACGGTCACTTCGTAGGGGTCAGCCACGCACAGGCCTGAGAGTGGACAGCGGGAGGTGGTCAGTTGGTCATCCTGAGGTGGCCTGAGATGGTCTGAGTTGGCCTGAGAGTGGACATTGGGTTGGGGACATCGGATTGGGGTCAGATGGTGGTGTGGCCGGACGGTCACTTCGTAGGGGTCAGCCACGCACAGGCCTGAGAGCGGACAGTGGGAGGTGGTCAGTTGGTCATCCTGAGATGGCCTGAGATGGTCTGAGTTTGTCTGAGGTGACCCCAAAGTGACCCCGAGGTGGCCGGAGATGGCCTGAGCTGACCACAAGGACATGGAGGGATTGGGGACATCAGGATGGGGACAGATCGTGGTGTGGCCGGACGGTCACTTCGTAGGGGTCAGCCACGCACAGGCCTGAGAGTGGACAGTGGGGTCTGGTCAGTGAGTGACCCCCAGATGGTCTGAGTTGGCCTGAGAGTGGACATTGGGTTATGGTCATTGAGTGACCCTCAGGGACACTGCATTGGGGTCAGATCGTGGTGTGGCCGGACGGTCACTTCGTAGGGGTCAGCCACGCACAGGCCTGAGAGTGGACAGCGGGAGGTGGTCAGTGAGTGACCCCAAAGTGACCCCAAAGTGACCCCAGAGTGACCCAAAGTGGCCTGAGATGGTCTGAGCTGACCACAAGGACTGGGAGGGACTGGGGACAGATCGTGGTGTGGCCGGACGGTCACTTCGTAGGGGTCAGCCACGCACAGGCCTGAGAGTGGACAGTGGGGGGTGGTCAGTGAGTGACCCTGAGGTGGCCTGAGATGGTCTGAGAGTGGACAGCGGGAGGTGGTCAGTTGGTCAT
>NW_026625116.1:17902-19114 GCF_030028575.1 Malurus melanocephalus | reverse complement strand
ACACGAGAGAGCCCTGGAGGAGCTGCAGGAGCTCTGTGAGAGCCTCGACAACGCCATCGGTGAGAATTTGGGGAAAAATCACAAAATTTTGGGTTTTTTAGGATTTTTGGGGGGGTTTTTTTGGTGTTTTTTGGGTGGTTTTCGGGTGGTTTTTGGTGTTTTTACGGGTGATTTTTGGTGACACGAGAGAGCYCTGGAGGAGCTGCAGGAGCTCTGTGAGAGCCTCGACAACGCCATCGGTGAGAATTTGGGGGAAATTCTGTGAATTTTGGGATTTTTGATGATTTTTGATCATTTTTGGGGTTTTTTTAGTGATTTTTTGGTGGTTTTTTGGGGTTTTTTTGGCGATTTTTGGGGGTTTTATGAGGGGACCTGGGGACAGCGGGGAGCACGAGAGAGCCCTGGAGGAGCTGCAGGAGCTCTGTGAGAGCCTGGACAACGCCATCGGTGAGAATTTGGGTTAATTTCATGATTTTTAATGATTTTGGGGTTTTTTTTGGTGGTTTTTGGGTGGTTTTTGGTGGTTTTTTGGCCATTTTGGGGTGGTTTTAGGGGTGATTTTTGGGGACACAAAAGGGTTCTGGAGGAGCTGCAGGAGCTCTGTGAGAGCCTCGACAACGCCATCGGTGAGAATTTGGGGCATTTTTAGGATTTTTAATGATTTTGGGGTTTTTTTGGGTTTTTTTTGTTTTTTTTAGTGATTTTTGAGGGGTTTTTTGGCCATTTTTGGTGGTTTTTAGGGGTGGTTTTTGGGGGTTTTGGTGACACGAGAGAGCTCTGGAGGAGCTGCAGGAGCTCTGTGAGAGCCTGGACAACGCCATCGGTGAGAATTTGGGGAAATTTCATGATTTTTAATGATTTTGGGGGTTTTTTTTGGGTTTTTTTGGGTGATTTTTGGGGTTTTTTTGGTGTTTTTAGGGGTGGTTTTTGGGGGTTTTGGGGACACGAGAGAGCCCTGGAGGAGCTGCAGGAGCTCTGTGAGAGTTTGGATAATGCCATCGGTGAGAATTTGGGGCATTTTGATGATTTTTTATCATTTTGGGGTTTTTTTAGTGATTTTTGGTGGTTTTTTGGGGTTTTTGGCCATTTTTGGGTGGTTTTTGGGGTGGCTTTGGTGACACGAGAGAGCCCTGGAGGAGCTGCAGGAGCTCTGTGAGAGCCTCGACAACGCCATCGGTGAGAATTTGGGGAAAAATCACAAAATTTTGGGTT
>NW_026625116.1:16064-17092 GCF_030028575.1 Malurus melanocephalus | reverse complement strand
AATTCTGTGAATTTTGGGTTTTTTCATTATTTTGGGTGGTTTTTTTGGCGATTTTTGGTGTTTTTAAGGGGGGTTTTGGGGTGGTTTTTGGTGTTTTTAGGGGTGGTTTTTGGGGGTTTTGGGGACACGAGAGAGCTCTGGAGGAGCTGCAGGAGCTCTGTGAGAGCCTGGACAATGCCATCGGTGAGAATTTGGGGGAAATTCTGCGAATTTTGGGGATTTTTTATTATTTTTTATAATTTTTGGATGATTTCAGGTGATTTTTGGTGGTTTTTAGGTGGTTTTTGGGTGTTTTAGGGGTGGTTTTTGGGGAATTTGGATGTTTTTTGCTCTCCTAACCGCATTTTTTCACAGATTTTCATCATTTTTTCATGGATTTTCCCCATTTTTTCCCCATTTTCTCTGTTTTTCTCCCCAGATTTCTGTTCCCTGGGCGGTCTGGAGCTGATTCTGCCCCTCCTGTCCCACCCCTGGGTCATTTTGGGGTGGATTTGGGTGTTTTCCATGGTTTTTGATCATTTTTTATCGTATTTTCCCCATTTTTTCACCGTTTTTCACCATTTTCTCTGTTTTTCTCCCCAGATTTCTGCTCCCTGGGCGGTCTGGAGCTGATTCTGCCCCTCCTGTCCCACTCCTGGGTTATTTTGGGGTGGATTTGGGTGTTTTCTATGGTTTTTGATCATTTTTTATCGTATTTTCGTCATTTTTTCACCGATTTTCACCATTTTTTCATGGATTTTCCCCATTTTTTCACCATTTTCTCTGTTTTTCTCCCCAGATTTCTGCTCCCTGGGCGGTCTGGAGCTGATTTTGCCCCTCCTGTCCCACCCCTGGGTTATTTTGGGGCCATTTCCCATGGGATTGATGCGATTTTCCCCATATTTTCCCCATTTTTTGTCATAATTTTGTCATTTTTTCACCAATTTTCCCCATTTTTTCACCATTTTCTCTGTTTTTCTCCCCAGATTTCTGCTCCCTGGGCGGTCTGGAGCTGATTTTACCCCTCCTGTCCCACCCCTGGGTCATTT
>NW_026625116.1:12707-14854 GCF_030028575.1 Malurus melanocephalus | reverse complement strand
GCGGTTTTTGGGGTGTTTTTGGTCCCTTTGGGGGCTCTGCCGGCGCTGCTGGGGGGGCTCCGGGGGGACCCCGACCCCAGGGTACCCCCTGCTGCTCTTTTTGCCATTTCCTGTGAGTTTTGGGTGAAATTTGGGGGATTTTGGGTGAAATTTGGGTGAAATTCGGACAAAAATTGGCTGAAATTTGGGTGAATTAGAGCAGTTTTTAGGGGAGGTTTGGGCAGATTTGGGAGTGGTTTTGAAGGAATTTGGGGAGGGTTTTGAGGGTCCTGAGACGGTTTGGGATGGATTTGGAAGGATTTTGGGTGAATTTTGGCACTTTTTGGGTAAAAATCGGGTGAAAATCGGATGAAAATTGGGTCAATTTTGGGTGAATTAGAGCGGTTTTCGAGCGGTTTTTTGGGGGCGGTTTTGAACGGTTTTGGGCGATTTTGGGGAGGGTTTTGGGGGTCCTGGAATGATTTGGGGTGGATTTTGAGGGTCCTGACAGGGTTTGGGATGGATTTGGAAGGATTTTGGGTGAATTTTGGCAGTTTTTGGGTGAAAATTGGGTGAAATTTCGGTGAATTTTGGGTGTTTTTTGGGTGAATTATCGCAGTTTTTGGGGGCGGTTTTGAAGGGTTTTGGGCGGTTTTGGGGAGGATTTTGGGGGTCCTGATGGGGTTTGAGATGGATTTTGAGGAGTTTTGGGTGAATTTCAGGACTTGTAGGTAAATTTTGAGGAATTTTTGGGTGAATGTTGGCAGTTTTTGGGTGAAAATCGGGTGAAATTTGTGTGAATTTTGGGTGAATTTTGGGTGAATTGTCGCGGTTTTTGGGGTGTTTTTGGTCCCTTTGGGGGCTCTGCCAGCGCTGCTGGGGGGGCTCCGGGGGGACCCCGACCCCAGGGTACCCCCTGCGGCTCTTTTCGCCATTTCCTGTGAGTTTGGGACATTTTGGGTGAAATTTGGGTGAAAATCGGGTGAATTTTGGGTGAAATTTGGGTGAATTTTGGGTGTTTTTCGGGTGAATTATCGCGGTTTTTAGGGAAGGTTTGGGTGGTTTTTGGGGAGGGTTTTGGGGGTCCTGCAATCAATATGGGTGAATTTGAGGGGATTTTGGGTGAATTTGAGGGGTTTTGGGGTAAATTTTGGCACTTTTTGGGTAAAAATCGGGTGAAAATCGGATGAAAATTGGGTCAATTTTGGGTGAATTAGAGCGGTTTTCGAGCAGTTTTTTGGGGGCGGTTTTGAACAGTTTTGGTGTTTTTGGGGAGAGTTTTGGGGGTCCTGGTGGGGTTTAAGAGGGTTTAGGATGGATTTTGGGTGAATTTGAGAGGTTTTGGGTAAATTTTGGCAATTTTTCAGTAAAAATCGGGTGAAATTTGCGTGTTTTTTGGGTGAATTAGAGCGGTTTTTGTGTGGTTTTTGGGGTGGATTTTGGGGATTTTTAGGATGGATTTTTGGGTGATTTTGGGGTCGATTTTTGGGGATTTTTGGGCTGATTTTGGGACAGATTTTTAGGGTAGATTCAGGGTGATTTTGGGGCAGATTTTTGGGTGTTTTTGGGCTGATTTTGGGATGGATTTTTAGGTGATTTTGGGGTCGATTTTTTGGTTTTTTTGGGGTGGATTTTGGGGGGTTTTAGGATGGATTTTTGGGTGATTTTGGGGTCGATTTTTGGGGATTTTTGGGATGGATTTTGGGGATTTTTGGGCTGATTTTGGGACAGATTTTTAGGGTAGATTCAGGGTGATTTTGGGGTGCATTTTCGGGATTTTTGGGTGATTTTGGGATGGATTTAGAGATGATTTTGGGGCAGATTTTTGTGGGTTTTTGGGGTGGATTTTGGCTGATTTTAGGATGGTTTTTGGGGATTTTTGGGTCATTTTGGGATGGATTTTTAGGTGATTTTGGGGTGATTTTTTGGTTTTTTGGGGCGATTTTGTGGTAGATTTTTGTGAATTTGTGGGGGTGAATTTTGGGGATTTTTGGGGTCATTTTGGGGCAGATTTTTGCGGATTTTTTTGTACAGATTTTAGCTGATTTTAGGATGGATTTTTGGGTAATTTTGGGGTGATTTTTGTATTTTTTTTCAGGTTTAGTCCGAGCCCAGCCCGAGGGGCTGCAGGAGCTCGAGGCTCTCGGGGGTCTCGAGGTTTTGGGGGG